>NC_079136.1:94437667-94745213 GCF_945859705.1 Episyrphus balteatus
AATTCTCTTCACTTTATTACAATTTTTTTTTTTTTATTATTTTATTTTTTTTTTTTCGTTTTGAGATGTTCTTTCCTTTTCTTTTTACTTCTTTTCATGTGTATTTTTATTGACCATTTGTCAAAAAGAAATATATCTGTTTCGTTGCTGCCGTTGTCGTCGTCGTAGTCGTCGCGATTTTAATTGTCACACTCTGACTCCTGCTTGTAATATAAAAACACTTGGATTTTTCAATTGATTTTAAGGGAATTTAACGAGATGTTAAACAATTATGAATTTAATTAGATTGATGGTTGAGTGTTTAAGTTGAGATTTGAGGTAAATTGGTAATTATTTAGTTAATAATTTAGTCAATAATTTTTGATATTCACTTTTAAGTAGTTCTTGTACACAACACACACGCCATTCATAATTTTAGTTATCAAAATGAACACGAATTGATTGACTGGCGCTAGTTGGTGGTAGAGAGAAAATAAAAAAAATCTGAATGTGGTTTCTTTGAACAGGGATGATTAAGAGGGATTGTTTGAGGTTACATTTACACGTTGATTTTTGTGATTTGGGTTTTGAGTTTACATGGCGACTTTTAACTCAAGAATTTTTGAAGAATAGGCGGATTATGCGAAAAGAATTTTTTAGTCAGTCTCTACTCTACCAGGAAAACGAAATGTATGTGAAAATTAAAAAATATTCATGTAGAGTAGCACAAATTGTAAAACAAAAGTTATAAACTAATCAATGTCCCCAGTATTTGTGTGCTAAAAAGAAAAAGGTGTAATTATCAATTTCAGGAAAAGTTAACAATAGCTGCGTTTTAATTATGACCAAAAATCTATATAGCTCATGGTTAAAAAATAAAATAAACCGGATCAAAATGAAAAAAGATTTCTATTATCATGTCTTTTTCACTCATATTTGTTTATTTGCCAAACACTCATCCCAACAAACATTTCAACTTCGGTAAAGGTATTACCAAAGCTGCATTTCATGAAGAAAGAGAACGTTATACATGTTTGACTCTTTATTACAAATGTCCCTATAAAGTCTAAAAGAAGAAATCAAATAGCAGAAATTTCCGAGCTAGATTATTCAATTTCAAAACCAAAAACACATATACAAAACTTGGTAATTTCTGTAAAGCTTCTATAAGTTCATTAACATAAGCTTATCCGAAAAACAACCTTTCTTCGGTTAAAGTTTCCTTAGTATTTAAACAACTTATTGGAAGTTATTAAACAAGTTCGAACTTCTATAAGCAATTAAATTAAATATAAAGCTCTATAAAAGCTGTATAAAAACTATTATCTGTGATATTTCAATTTGCAGAAGTTGTTGTGTTAGTTGGGTAGTAAGTATGGAATGTTTTTTTTTTCTTAGAAAAAAAAACTCTTGGAAAAGATCTTACGAGGATTTCTGTTTCTTGAAAATACAAGGCTTATGCGCTGGATAGAACATTGCATACTTACAAGAGGTAGGCTACCTTAAGAATGTTAATAATAGCCCCGTTCCATTGGAGGTGGTAGTTTACTACTAGTAGATGTTTTGGTTAATCTAGTACACTATCATCTACTCATGCTCTTCTTCCCGAGTAGATACGATTTGTATTGAATTCGTTTAAAGTGCGTTCCATTGAAAATCGCTAGTAAACTACTAGTAGTACTTTGCCACCTCCCAATGGAACAGGGCTACCCAACAAACATTTCAGCTTCGGTTAAGGTATTACAAAAGCTACATTTCAGCTTCTTTTAAACTTTAGTAAGGTTGTTGGGCATGGAAAAAGGAGAACGTTATACAAGTTTGACCCTCTATAAGTAGTTTATAAGAAGCTTTACCGAAGCTTTGAGATTTGACAGATAGCTTCGGAAGAGCTTGTATAGCTTTTTAATACATGTCTTATCGAAATTAAAAAAACAACTACAAAAACAAAAAAGAATTTTTTTTAACTGGTTTTTATTTGATTTTAAATCATGAATTTTATATTTTGACCTGAAATTATTTATTTTAGTTTTTAGTATATCTGTTGATAATAATTTTAAAAGTATATAATTTTTTTGCCACAGCTTCTGTAAATTGAAATCTCTCAGGTTCTACTTTTTATACAGCTTGTATTAAGCTTGCTTCAGAATTTAAGTGCTTATAGAAGTTGTTAAACAACTTCTAATAAGTTGTTTAAATAGGGGAAGGTGGCCTAAAATGGCCCCCCTAAGGAAAATGTCCTATATCTCGAAAAACAGTAGCATTCAAACTTAAATGCTATATACTTTTCAAAGTTTAATATATTACTCTCACATTTTTTTCATTTGCGAGTTGAAAAAGTTCCAAAAAGTATTTAATTTTTTTAATTTTCAAGACGTCTACAAATTTCACTGATCAAATTTACCCGGGTAAAATGGCACACTGTCCAAACATACGTGATTTTAAATGCAAAATTGAATCAAAGGGCTTCTTTTCTATTTTCTTGGAACAAGTGGTGCTTAATCCCCCCAGATCTTTCATCGAGTCATTCAAAACCCAGTTCTTGTTGGTTGCTCGTCTCTTTTTTGTAGTTTTTGCAACTTTAAGTGTTTTGGAAGCCTTTTTCTAGGTTTTTGACGGAATCAAGGGCTTTCCTCAGTCCAGGACTTCCTCTCTGTACATCGTTCATAAATAGCAACTATTATCACTTTAAAAAAATTAAAATGTGAAAAAAAAAATTTAAAATGACATGTGAAATAGGTATGCCATTTTACCCGAGCACTAAGTAGGCCATTTTGCCCATTTTGAGTTTTTTCAATTTAATTTTTACACCAAAAAACTTAAAATCGTTTTAAACCAACTTTTTTCAGTAAATTAATAAGAAATACTTCATGCGTACATACATTAACTTCTTTTTCCAAAATACAGTGTTTTTTATACTTTTTTTTTGCAAAAAAAATTTCACAAAATTTTAACGTGTGTACTTTTTGATGTGGATAGAGACAGTTTGACCTGTCAAATTTCAAATAATGGCTTGAAGTTCCTGAAATTTTGTATATGTTGGTTTTGCCAGATAAACTAAAGAATCGCGTTCATAAAACTTTCTAATTATTTTCGATTCTACGATTTCTAGCAAGGGGGCCATTTTACCTTGGGGTGCCATTTTAGGCCACTTTCCCCTACTATTAAAGAAACTTAACCGAAGAAAGCTTGTTTTTCTTATAAGCCTGTTTAATGAATTTATAGAATAAGCTTTACAGAAATTACCAAGTTTTGTATTCGATATTTGGTTTTGATATTGAATAATCTAGCTCGAACACTTTTTGGTTTTGACATTGAATAATTTAGCTCGGACATTTTTTTCTTTGACATTTCTGCTATTTGAACTGATTAAGTTTTTGATTTCATTAATGAATATACTAGGATGGCCGAGTTGGTAGAGTGGTGGAATACCACCAAGCAGATACGAAGTTCTATTCCTGGGTGTGGCAAAAAATATATATACTTTTAAAATTATTATTAATAGATATACTAAAAACTAATGGAATATCAGATCAAAAGAAAAAAATTCATGATTTAAAACCAGTTACAAAAGAATTCTTTTTTGTTTTTGTAGTTTTTTTTTTAATTTCGATAAGACATGTATTAAAGAGCTATACAAAGCTCTTCCGAAGCTATCTGTCAAATTTAAAAGCTTCGGTAGA
Source organism: Episyrphus balteatus (assembly GCF_945859705.1). Lineage (NCBI taxonomy): Eukaryota > Metazoa > Arthropoda > Insecta > Diptera > Syrphidae > Episyrphus > Episyrphus balteatus. Next base: position 94,441,327 of record NC_079136.1, read on the forward strand.
GCTTCGGTAAATCTTCGTTTAAGATCCTTATAGAGGGTCAAACTTGTATAACGTTCTCCTTTTTCCATGCCCAACAACTTTACTAAAGTTTAAAAGAAGCTGAAATGTAGCTTTTTTAATACCTTAACCGAAGCTGAAATGTTAGTTGGGTAGGGAAGTTAAAGCCTCTGGAATGCCTTTTTCCGCTGTTCATCACAAGCTATTTAGATTGTGGGTTACCTGTGATAGCAAAGGCAAGTCCTAAGATCAGTGCCCTTTTGCACCAATTACCGCTACCGTTTTTTTATGGATCCTTTAATTATTATTCAATAAATTTTAAATCACCTGCAATCATTTAAATATCATAATTTGCAGTTAGATTTAAAATAATATTTTATCAGATAAGTAAATCCATTAAAGCCATACAACAAAGTAATAGCAGCGACAATGACCACACAATATGGTGGTAAGATAGGTACTAAAATGAAAGTTACCGACACCTAATTAAACTTGAAATTGCATAATCTCCGCAATAAAAAATTCACTAACTATCGCTTGTTACATCTCGCTGCGCACGATGCGATGGATGAAAGTCGTCAGTCTTCGTTTTCCAAGTCTCCCGCACCAAACCATCTCGCATCAGGCACATTTTGCCGCATCCTCATTCTTCGTTTCTGTGAGAAATTTTTTTTTTTTTTTGGTTTTTGTATGAGCGCGCATCTAAAGATCATCACTGAATCATTGATTTTTTTTTTCCATTTCGAAGACCTACACCTTTTGAACTTTGCAGATATCTACTAAACATTTTGAATTAACTGCTCAGACGATCTTGAATGAAAAAAAAAAATGTCGCCCTCGAAGTGCTTTCAGACCAACGACATTTGAAACATGAGGACAATAAACATCGTGTCCATTATTAAAGATAGCCATTTGATTTCTTGTATAGACTCGGAAGTCGGTACTTTTGCTTTCGCGCTTTATTTGTTATAAAGAACCAAAAAAAGGCTAAATATATGGAGAAAAAAAAAAGATACAATATGTTAATATGATATTGCACCACGCTGCTATGATCACCATACACTCCAAATCTTTTAAATATGGACACCTCTTTGCAATTTGATATTGCGAAAAAATGAGTCACGCAAATTAATCTGACTGTTTTACTTAGAGAAGCCTCTGAAATGAACATGAAAAAGAAGTTGAATTTGTTAACATTTGAAAATTTTCTGATGAGCCTCTGATTGTGGGAAACAGCTTGTTTTAAGCTTACTGCATCAAAGTATAAGGCTTCCTTAGAAAGGATCAGTCAAGTCTTATACAAAAGGTTTCCTTTACTGAACCTATTTTAGGAGGCGTCCATCGGATACTTCTAGCAACTTAAATAGTTAATGTAGCATCCTTTTTTTTTCTATGGACTTTGACGTAACTATCCATAAATTTGAATGTCAAAACATTTTTTTATAAGCGTTTTGACATTTCAATCTCTTAAAAAATGTAGGGGCTATTAAGAACGAAGGCACCCCAACCCAGCGTTGCCAACCCATTCAGTCAAAATTATGCCTAACTTGAAAAAAAATTATGCCTTTCAAATAAATTATGCCTCAATTTAGATTTCTTAATTTATGTTAAAAAAAGTTAAAATTTACACGTACACATAACGGAATATTTAATTAATTAATTTATATATAAGGCAACTTATTTGTCATGAAATGGCAACTTATTTTCTTCGAAAGGAATTTTTCAAGGGAACTAAGACATTGCTTTACATAACTGAACAAAATAAGCGACCAATTTTGTTCACCATTAAGAAATATATATTTGCAAGCGTTTTAGGCCTTTTTATAGCAACAAAATTGCTTTTGTAGATTCTCGTCTAGTAAAATTGATTAATGTGGACAAAATTCTTCGAGAAAAACATTAACAAGAGTTAAATGTTAAAAACCAATTCTGTAAATAAAAATTAGAACAACCTTTATTTAAAAGATATAATAATATATTAATTTTTAGTCTTTTTTATCAAAATATTTAAAAAATTATAAGAAACTTTTAAAATATAAATCAAAATTGGAATGAAAAAAATTATGCCTTTTTGGCAAAAAATAAGCCTTAGCTAATAAAATTATGCCTAAAGGGCATAATAATGCCTCAGTTGGCAAAGCTGACTGCACCCCAATCGTTGTTGTATTTATTTTGACTTTCAAAAAGGCGTCCCTTTTTCTGATGGAAGGAGAAGGCGCCCCTAATCTTTATTCAACCTATTTTATTACTTTTACAAAGGTGTCCCTATTTTAAGTTCTACGAAAACGTGCCTAATCATGGTCAATATTTGTTTGGCTCAAGCAAAGGTGTCACTTTTTTGGCCCTACCATTTTTCCTTCGTTCAATTTATTTGACTTCTGCAAAGCTGCTCTAGGGGCGAGATTTTGTTTCGAGTAAACGAACAAACGTTTTCGTTTGTGCGAACGGTTTGCTTCATAAAACTTGTTGCAGATATTTTTTCGTTTTTAACAAATGAATGATCGTTTCGAAGGCATCCCAGTTTTTATTTTTGAGTTTTACAAAAGCGCCCCTATTTTGAACCATCTTTGAAGAAAAAGGCTTCTAATTTTCTTACTCTAAGGTCAATATTATTTTAAGGTCCCCTAAGTATATTTTTCATACTTTAATAAATTGCACTTTGTTAGATAAGTACATTAATAGATATTAGACTGATCCTTAAAATTCTTGTAGTAGAATTTCGACTGAAACACAAACCATAATCAGCATTTTATTTTAAAATTAAACCAGCCTCCAAGACAGCATGGGAAATAAACATACATTTATAGGCTCATCATATAATAGAATCATTTTTAATTTTGTACAAAGAATGAATGGAATGTGAGGTGTATTCAAAAATATTTATTTTTATTTTTATAAACAATATTAAGTTGGTTAAGCCCGTTCAGTTAAAGAAAATAATAAATATGAGATATGAAAATAAATTAAAATATTCAAAACGAAACGAAATAAATGAATAAATATGTAAATATTTAAAAATATATACATTTTTTTAATATTAAGGCACAAAATATAATTTTAAGGCATTTAAAAAAAAAAACTATAATGATTTGGTTTTAATTATATTACAAAGTAGGTAGGGGAAAGGTGCGAACAGTGAGACAGTGCAAACAGTGAGATAATCCATTTTTCTCTTTTCTGAAAATAAGCACAGTAACGCTAGTTTGGGTCAAAACGTTTATTTCCCCGTCTGCGTCTTTTAATTTTGTCCCGACTAAATTAAAGCTGTCCATTTTCCTACACCGTAAAATATCACACAAAATCAGGTGAAAGTAGTTTTTGGAGTGTTATAAAAAGAGTGTATAACACAAAAAAATCTGGTTAGTGGACAGAATTTTTTTTAAATATGTATGTATTATATTTGTATGTTCTTTCATAAAAAAATATCATGTTATTAGAATTCCTTCTCGTTTTTTGTAATTTTATAATTTTCCGCAAAATGACAAAAAGTAAACAGTGAGACATTATGTAAAAGCAAACAGTGAGACATAGATTTTTTAAAAAAGCAAACAGTGAGACATAAATAAAATAAAATGCACGACTGGGGCCGCACGTACTTGCTCTTATGATAAAAGTAGCTTTTATGTCAAAGATTTAAAAAAAAAAATATATTGAATTAGTTAAAATTTGATTTTTTTAAGGAATTTCATAAGAAATGAAAAAATACGAAATTATTTTTTTTTAGTTTTTCTTACGCCATATTTTTGTTACTCGTGTTTTTTTGACAAAAACAAAAAACGCAATTAGCTACATATATTAAAATCACTTAAAGCATTATGTATATCAAATTTAGTCTAGAAAATTGTAATAACTCATTAATGGTGTACGGGAAGAGCCGACATCAAAGATTAAAAAAAATGTAAAGTCATATTTCCACTATCCGTATTTTTTGAGAAAAACTAAAAATGCAGTTACGTTAGATTTACGTATAACATTACTTGTGGAAAATTTAATCGAAATCGTTAGAGTCATTTACGAGAAAATTGCAATAACTCCATTAAGATGTACGGGAAGAGCCGACATCCGCGATTTAAAAAAGAGTTAATGTCATATTTTCACTATCCGCATTTTTTGAGAAAAACTAAAAACGCAGTTATGTTAGAACTGCAAACAGCATTACGTATGTTAAATTTAATCAAAATCGTTAGAGCCGTTTTCGAGAAAGTTGCAATAACTCCAAAACTTTGTATGGGAGGTATACGTTTAAAGCGAGATATTAAAAAACAAAAAAAAACCAACCTTGGAAATTACAAAAAAATCATCTGTACCAAATTTCAAGAAAATCCCTCAACCCGTTTAGGCTGCAGCTTCATGTACAGCTTTTTGTGACGACGCACCGACGCACCGACGCACCGACGCACAGACCGACGGACGTCATGACGAAAACCACTTTTTCGGACTTCTCCATCATCGTAATGTTAGTTTTGATTAAAACCTCGAATTTTTTTTTTTACACGAAACCAATACTTGCCCTATTGAGCAAGTAAAAAAAAATCTATTATTTTATGACTTCAATATGATGTCGTAGTTTTTTTTCTTTCGTTTTTTTTTTGGCTTTTTGTTATTTTTTTTTTTTGAAAAAATGGGTTAAAGTAACATAAATTAATTAATTATATACTTGTCAATTACCTAATTATTTGACGTTTTCGTTAATTTTTTTTCACCTAAGAATGTCTCACTGATCGCACCCCTTGCAAACAGTGAGACGTTTTGACTTTTTCTACATTTTAGTCCAATGTGATGCTCTCATTCATTCTTTAACTACAAGTTTTTTTGCAACATAAAGATAAAATATGTCTTAAACTGTCTTCAAAGTTTCGTTAAGCTATCTTGAAAACATTCTAAGATATACCAATTTAAAAAAAGGGTGTCTTACTGTCCGCACCTCTCCCCTATACTTATAATAGCTGTGTTTTATTTGGGAAACAATAACAAAACAAAATCCTGCTTTTGTTGTAAAGCTAATAAAAACAATGATCTGATCCGGATCACGATGAAAATAAAACACAGCTAATTACTTACTTACTTACTTGACATATGAGTAAGGGCTCAGTTATAGCTATCAGTAAAATCCATCAGTAAAAATTTTGTTTTGCTATTTTGAATACTTAAATCTTATATTTTGTGGAAAATTTTGATGAATGAAGACATATTTTCACTAATTTTTTCAAAAAGAATCAATGCATTTTGTGTTAAATTTTATACCTACACAAATTCATTTTATAAATTTTACTGATGAAATTTCATTTTACTGAACAGCTGACTGCCAAATGCCAAAACAAAATTCCATTTCGTTTTACTGATGACGTTCCATTTTTTTACTGTTCCGGTGCCATCATTAAAAAAATTACTGATGAAATCAACAGTAAAAAAATTTCTTGAGGCGCGAATGTCAAATAAACATTTAATTTAATGACATAAATTTACTGATTGCTATAAACGCTCATCAGTAAAAGATTTCAGATTCCTGATGTTTCAATTTTTACTGATGGATTTTACTGATAGCTATAACTGAGGCCTTATTTTAAGAACGAATTGTATCTTTTTCCATATATTTAATAATACTTACATTTTTTTTTAATTAAATTTAAACTACAATTTTTAATCTTAAAAATAAAAAAAAGATTCAAAACCTTTTTTACCAATTCCCTTATTACTCCTTAAAGATTTTCATACAAAGAGGCATGATTAAATTAATTAATTTTAAATGGTGGCCTGAGTTATGATCATCGTAAGTGTTTCACTGGCATCTAGTACTAAATTACGAATAGACAAAAGCTTCTGGGCAGGGTTTTCATCAAAAATTCGATTCTTCCTCATAAACAAAGCCATCCTTTATCTTAACCAAGAGTTACCTTAGCCTACAAGTCCCTTTAGGGAAGGTTTATCGAGAGAGAAACCTGTAGGTACAGCGGAGAAAATACTCACCATATCTTATTATAAAATAATAAACTCATTAGCTTATTTAATTTATAACATAACGCTCAGATGGCGCCGTCTGTAAAATATATAATCAAGTTTTTTAAACTTCTCGCAAGTAGACTGACAACGTTTCGCTTTGGTAATCAAGTGATTCGACAATCCACACTTAAATACAAATTCTCAGCCTTTCTCATTTGGTTCACTGTCTCTTATTTTAGCATATTTCATGCTAAACACTTAATCAAATCGTGGCTACCAGAAATTAATAACTTCATTTTTATGTAACAGATTTTTTTGTTTATACTCATAAATCTGGCTTATAAAATTTTTGGTTAACCAGACGCATAATTAACATACAATCCTTTGATTGTGAGAAAAAGTTATCCAACCCACAACAAGTGCTGCATATAATTAAAATAATAGCTCTCCCTCTCAACCAACATAATATGGAAGTATCATTGTGTTGTGCAAAAAAAAAAAAGTTAAAAGAAAGAAAAAAAAAATTTGCAAAATCTGTCAACTTGCCATAATACGAGTAATATAGATCGCATATATGATGAAGAAAAATGTTGAGAATCAACAAAACTGATCCCCCTGTCTGTTTGAATGATATGTTACAATGAGCAGAATGCAGAGAAGTCGGGGAGTAACCCTTCATTTGATTGCATTAATCTTTAATGATATAATGATAATGCGAAACAAACAAAAAATAAACAAGAAGAAGATTTTAAATATTTTCCGCAATACTTGTACACATTACCAACGAAATAATGATGAAGATAAAAACAAGTAACCTCCGCCAACCGCTCATCATCGTGCAATATCATATGGCCCATGGGTATGTCCCATGGGCAAATATACCCCGTGCGCGCTCTCGCAAGTCGCAACCAAAACCTAAAAAAAAAAGGAAAAAAGAAAAAAAACTGACAGCGAGTATGGTGCAAAAGAAATTCCCATCAGCAAGTTGAAGTTATAGTGGGTCCTCTTGCTTTACTAGTTGGTTTTATAATTTGCAGATTATTGTAAGCTATGTGGGTCTCCTTAAACTACATGCACTGAAAGAAAAGAACACGATTAATCATCGAAAAGTATGAGGTCTGTTTGCGGTACTGCCTAAAACAGAAATATTTTTACTTTTTTTCAACATTTTTAACCCAAATCCTGTTTGGGTACTCTGGAATCGTGTATAGTTTTGTACATTATTTTTGACAAAAGTAGAAATATTTTTGTTTTAGGCAGTACCCAAACAGACCTATGATGTCATCAAAAATTGACAATATTAGCTGTGTTTTATTTTCCTCGTGATCCAGATCCGATCATAGATTTATTTGCCATATAATAACAAAACAAAATCCTGCTTTTTTTTAAAAGTTAATAAAAACAATGATCTGATCCGGATCACGAGGAAAATAAAACACAGCGATTGTTCAATTTATAGTTTCTTTTTAACCTAAAAACTCTTAAACTTTTAATTTAAAAAAAGTGTTTTTTATCTTGAATACTCGTATCTCAAGAATAAATACTTATTTTAACTAAAGGCTTATTTTACTTTACATTAAAAAAATAATTAACAACCTTTATTTTAAAGGCAACAATAAAAAATTAATATGGTATTGTTAGATATTATTTTAAAGGGTCACTGCGGTGTATGAGTGACCTTTTTTCACTGAAACATCATAATAATAGAAATGTGTATTGGTTGACGTTTGTTGACCACTCTATGATTTTTTACTTGCGATTAGGTACTATATATCAAGTTATGCATTCGTACAAAAAAAAAAGTTGAGATAACATTTTTCCATGACATTACGATGGTAGACAATGCCAAAAAAGTGGGTCCCGGAAGTCCGTCTGTCTGTCTGTCTGTCAGTCTGTCAGTCTGTCAGTCTGTCAGTCTGTCAGTCTGTCAGTCTGTCAGTCTGTCAGTCTGTCAGTCTGTCAGTCTGTCAGTCTGTCAGTCTGTCAGTCTGTCAGTCTGTCAGTCTGTCAGTCTGTCAGTCTGTCAGTCTGTCAGTCTGTCAGTCTGTCAGTCTGTCAGTCTGTCAGTCTGTCAGTCTGTCAGTCTGTCAGTCTGTCAGTCTGTCAGTCTGTCAGTCTGTCAGTCTGTCAGTCTGTCAGTCTGTCAGTCTGTCAGTCTGTCAGTCTGTCAGTCTGTCAGTCTGTCAGTCTGTCAGTCTGTCAGTCTGTCAGTCTGTCAGTCTGTCAGTCTGTCAGTCTGTCTGTCAGTCTGGCTGTCTGTCTGTATAAGGAGCTACAGCCTAAACGGATGGACCGATTAATATCAAACTTGGTATGTAGCATTATTTGGCGACTCTCCAGAGGGGTTTTTGGAATTAATTTTTTTGGACCAAAAATAACGGTACTTGTCATATACCGATTTTAGTAAAATTGAAATTTCTCAAAAACGGCTCTAACGATTTTGTTTAAAAAATTCAAATGTTAGTTTTAAGCTAAGGTCTATCTTTCAATGAAAAAATTTTTTTTTGAGAATCATTATTATTAACGGTACCTGTCATAGAACCGTTTTTTTCAAATCCGATTATCTCCGAAACGGCTTATTCGATTTCAACGAAACTTTTTGTGAAGAAGCATTTATATAATTTAAATATAAATCAAAAATAAAATTTTGAAAATTTTTTTTTGAAAAATCAAATTTTCGAAAACGGGACATTGAATTTTTTTGAAATTTTGTTTTTAGATGTTGATTAGTGATTTCTAAAGAATGGCATACCAATTTTATTTTAAAACTTTTTTTCCAAAAAATTATTTATAAAAAATTAGTTTTTTAAAAAACGGCTCTAACGATTTTGAAAATTTTTTTTCTAAAAATGCATCTTAATATATCAATCAAAACTGCATACTTGTTTTGGAGGGCAATTTAATTTCAGATTTTATTTTATTTTTTTTTAAACGATTTTTATTTTTTTTCCAAATTTCTATATAAAAAGTCTCAAAAATTTAAGCCACTTTAACTCTAAGAGCAAATTCGTGCGTTTAAATCTCAAATGAAAATTGTGCAGATAGAACTCTGTAGCCCAGCTTATCTTCGAAACGGAAAGAGATAGAGCAAAATAGATAGCGGGAATCGAAAGAGCACCACGATTTTACCTAGATTTGATATATAACTCATTTTTTTCAAAATTGTCGGTTAGAACCTTGTTGTTCTGAGGTCGCGAAGTAATAAAACTGGTAAAAAGCGGCATTTTCGATTTTCTAACGGGATTATCTCAAAAACATGATAATCCAGTCAAATAAGGGTTTAACCTCGGAATGAATGTTAGTAGAATTTTTTTTGCTCAATATCTTCCTTTTGCCATTCTATAACATCTCAAAAGTCTAGAAAAATCTCATGTCCGCTTGTCGCGATTTCAAGGTCAAATCGCGAAATGGAGATTTTCAAAATTAGCAAAAATAGACTATGGTATTATATACACATATGATACATGATTTCAAGGTATTTTTTAATGCTGATTCCAAAAAATCTAAAATCAAGACAATCTGACGTCTCTGGAAAAAGTTATACCTGTTTTTCATCTGTCAACTGATATTATTATAACAGTTGCAAACTTACTCCCGAAAAACCCTTAAAAGTTATGGTAGATGAACCAAATTTTGAATGAAGATTTTAGAATCCATCATTATTAAAAATCAAAACAATCCATTACAAAAAATATATATACCTACGAAATAATGGTATTTTTTGATGGAGGGGCAAATTTTAGGATATGCACTAAAGAAGATTCTTGTTCATCTTAGGAATAAGTGCAAATAGGCTAATTTTTTTATTTTAATCTTTGTTTGGATATTCTTTAACTACCCTCAAAAATCTAAAAAAATCTCATGTCCGCAAGTCCTAATTTTCTTGGTTTGAAAATAAGGTGCAGATTTTAAAAAATTAATAAGAAAAGTTTAAATTTTTATATGTATACCAACATAAGCGACATGATTTAAAGGTATTTTTTAACACTAATTCCAACAAAACTCACAAACAAGTCAACCTGACCATCCCTGAAAACTAATGCACCTTATTCATGTTGATCTGACACAAATATCTGAAGAGTAGTTTTTCAATTTTTTTCGAATCTGCACCTTATATTCAAGAAAATTAGGACTTGCGGACATGAGATTTTCTTAGATTTTTGAGGGTAGTTAAAGAATATCCAAACAAAGATTAAAATGAAAAAATTAGCCTATTAGCACTTATTCCTAAGATGAACAAGAATCTTCTTTAGTGCATATCCTAAAATTTGCCCCTCCATCAAAAAATACCATTATTTCGTAGGTATATATATTTTTTGTAATGGATTGTTTTGATTTTTAATAATGATGGATTCTAAAATCTTCATTCAAAATTTGGTTCATCTACCATAACTTTTAAGGGTTTTTCGGGAGTAAGTTTGCAACTGTTATAATAATATGAGTTGACAGATGAAAAACAGGTATAACTTTTTCCAGAGACGTCAGATTGTCTTGATTTTAGATTTTTTGGAATCAGCATTAAAAAATACCTTGAAATCATGTATCATATGTGTATATAATACCATAGTCTATTTTTGCTAATTTTGAAAATCTCCATTTCGCGATTTGACCTTGAAATCGCGACAAGCGGACATGAGATTTTTCTAGACTTTTGAGATATGTTATAGAATGTTTCTACTAACATTCATTCCGAGATTTAACCCTTTTTTCTCCTTATTTGACTGTATTATGATGTGATAGAATTTTTTTGACTTTGCATTCGAGCTCAACACACCAAAATCCTATAGAAAAGTATACCTTGGTTTCTATAACAAAAAAAAAGTTTAATTTTGTTGACCAGTGTTATATGAAACAACGGGAAAATTCCTCAAAAAAAAAGAGAAAAGCGAATCTATTCTTTGGTTGGTATTCGTTTCTTCCTTATAAGCATCTTAAATTAAATCTTCTCCTGTAAGTACACTTAGTCTTTGATCTGTGGAAAGATTGCTGAAAAGTGAAAAAAATCTAAGAGAAAATTCCGTTAAAACCTCAAAAAAAAAAAAATTGGTTTAGTTTTATAAGTTTAGTGTCACATGAGTTGGAAACGATATAAACAGCTTGGGTGCTCTTTGGGAGGAATAAAATTTAATCTGTTATTTTCAATGGTTTGAATTATTACTATGTTGAATTGGTAAGGCACAAACTGCTTTCGCATGAACATCATAGCCATAATTTCAAAGCCATATAGTTTGTGAGCTATTTCATTTTTTTTTTAAGATTGGCTTTGATTTTCCATCGTCAAGTATGACTATGAATTCGTCCAAAATCTAATCGAAAAAGGTCGCAAATGGCTTGTTCTTGAATTACGATTAAGTAATATAAAAAAAATTGATAAATCCTATAAAAAAAACAAAAAGTTTAAGTATTCGAACCCTAAAAGAGTTTTTTATTCTTTTGACACCTATAAAATGTTTTTTTTGTCAGCATTTCCAATTAATAAAATTGTATTGATGTAGCGTTTTAATGGCTTTAAAACTGACCTGCAGTGTATAGATTGAGCCATTAACTATTTCAGTAAGTTGATTAAAATTGAAGCTATAGTAGGTCAAAGCTCCTATACTCTTGATGTGGTGAGGGTAATAAGATGAGGTTTAGAGAAATTGTTCGTTTTTTTTAATTAATTTTTTTTTTTTTTGGAAAACTGTGAAGGAATAATATTATGTTGATATAGTAATAATAAATTATTATCTTTACAATGTTCGCTTGTTCGTAGTATAGACTTTTAAAAGTATTCCGCCTGCTTTGAAACACCTTGCAAATAAAAAAATAAAATAAATAAAAATAAAAATAAATATTAAATAAAAAATACTTTTATTTACATATTATATTTATTTATATTTCAAAAAACAAAGATACATAATTACTTCTCTAGGTTAACGGAAGTTAACTATCCTTAAGCAAATATTAATTCTGCAATTATAAATTAGAACGACACCGCTATCTAGCAGTGTTTTTCAAAAGCCATTAGAAAACTGCAATAAAATCATCAAAAGCTTTTATGACTCAAATAGATTGAATTAAAATAAAATGACAGACAGAACCAAATAAGTTTTATTGAACACAGAAAAATATTACACTCTTATTTGACAAATTTTTTTCTGAGTGTATCTCTGCATAGAAATACATGTGGTAAAAGATACAAATAATGGCCCAAGGCAGATGTATTGGCGCAAATCGAAGAAGAACGCGTTGTCTTCTTTTTATTTGTTAATCTTCTTCGGTGCTTTTATTTGTTTATTTTTTGTTTTTTTCTTAATTTAGTTTTGCCTCAAGATGACACCGCGCATCGTGAATGGAATGACGATTGGGGAAAGTAAAAGTCATCCAACAGAGCAGGAACAGTATTATAAGCATAAGCAACCATCAACAAACACCAATATATACCTACCTCTAACCTAAGCCGGAGGAACAACTTATAACGAAACAACAAACCACTTCGTGAGATGGTCACTGCATTGCAAGAAAAGATAAATGCACACGACAAAGGCATCAAATTGTATACGAGAGTATCTATTTGTGCAATGAAATTTTTGGGAAAATACCTTGAAGAGGAAGCACCTCTCTGGTTGTTACGTGAAGCGTGGCCCCTCGTCAGCGCCGTTTTATTTTGGTTTCCTCCTACAAAAAAAAAGATAGGTACCACAAAAAAGTAAGAGACAGAAAAAAAACTTGTACGATGCTGCATCAGTCAATTTTAGACAAATTTATGATAATTGTAATTTTTGTTTTGTTTTTTTAATTTATTTGCATGTCAAGATCCATTGCATTATTTTTCGTTGTTGAAAAAAAAGGTGTTAATCAATGTTAACACTCCATATATTTCCTACTGTTTGTTTGTTTTTTTTTTTTTTTTGTACCCTAAAAAGCGTTATGCTTCCAGCTGAGTTATTTACGATCACATGCATGGCACTTAATGTTGTGTGTGCTAAATAAATTAATTTTTATTTGGAGTGCAAGGGATAAAATCTTTGAATGGACAGCATGCACCTAAAGATATCAACAACGAAGATGTATTTTGTATATTAGCTTTAAGAGTGCATATTCTCAGTGAATTAATGCATTCGAAATTTATTGTATTTAAAATTGTTAAAAAACTACTTTAATCTTGTCGGTCAAGCAAAATAATATACATATAAATATTGGAATATCTAAATTAATTTTGATTGTTAGATCTTTGAAGATTTTTACCATGGAGCACGCTGCATTTAAATTGTGTATATTCGATAGTAAAATACTAAGTAGAAATAATGAACATAATCAAGAAAAAATAATTTTTTGCTGATGTTTTGCATAATAATGTTGTCAAATTGTATGAGCCCAAAAAATAGCACACATACACCAGAGTGTCCCATTCGAAAATTAGTCTAGTTATCAATAAATAGTGAATCTATAGGGTCGTATGAGCACAAATTATCAGTATTTAAACTTGGGGAATATATTTTTACTTGCTACTGGTACTATTATATTATGTTATGCATTCGTAAAAAAAAAGTTGAGATAACAATCAGACATGTCATTACTATAATAGAGAATGCAAAAAAAAAATTAAATTTCAACGAACTTTTTTTACAAAAGCATTTATATATAATTTTAATATATGTACCTAAATCAGAAATAAAATTTTGAAAAAAAAACAATTTTTGGATTTTCAAAAACATTAAACGACAGATCTAACTGATGAGCCCACTGTCGTACCTGGGCGAAACGCTTTATAAATTTTTATAGTTAAGGTCACTTGAACTTATATTGCATTAAAATTTTGTTTTGAAAAATCAAATTTTCGAAAACGAGACATTGAATTATTTTGAAATTTTAGTTTTAGATTTTGATTAGTAGTTTCTAAAAAATGACATACCAATTTTATTTTTGATATTTTTTTTACAAAAAATTATTAAAAAAAAAATACCTACCTAAGTTTTTTGAAAAATAGCTCTAACGATTTTGAATTTTTTTTCAAAAAGTACATCAAATTGCATGGGTACCTACTTGTTTTGGAACTCAGGTTGTTTTCAGATGTTATTTTTTACCTTTGCAAAACGAATTTATTTTTTTTTTCATATTAGTTTTCTAATCTTAAATCGGAATTTTATTCGAATCAAATCGAGGGTAAAATTAAGCACCTTCATGGCATACTAACAACGTTTTAAGCCTTTCGTTTATATTTTTTATCTATACAAAGTATTTTAAAAATTATCAAAATACGAATAACAATTAGGCGAAAAGTGTGCAGCAAATGTTATTTATACCAAAGCTTGGCATTTCATATCCAAGCCTGAACTTTAGATGTAAAGAATCCTCCTAACCTTAAAACAGGCTGCCCAAACCAAACTTCTAAACTTCTTTACTCGAAAGACTAGTAGATTTCAAAAGTATACGTTATTTAGATTCAATTTGAAATTAAGTTCGCCATTTAAATCTTTGGGTCGTTCTTCAGAAACTATCAAGCTTTTTCCAAAAAATCCTGTTGTATTAAAATGTTAATAACTTTTATCTTTATTTTATAGCAAAAAAAACCTTAATTCATCGATCAACACCAAAAAACACAAGACTTTATGAAAAAAATACACTTCCATTGCTTCTAACCTTACAACATTATGAAACTGACAACTTTCGACCAGAAAAACCTATGAATTTCGGAAGAAAATGTTATTAAATTACCTTTAATTTTGCAGTAATTTCGTCTTTTAGCTCTATGAGATGTATAATGCATTAGTCTGCGTTCCAGTAGCCAAAGATCCGCTCGATGAGGACTTGATAAAAATACCATTGACGAAGAGGAGATCTGATTCTACACTGATCCCGGGTCAGCACACAACAGAAGCTGAAATGTAAAAAGTGCTCCTCTTTCATTTTGCATTTATCTGAAGACCTCAATTGTGTTGATCCGATTAGTGCAAAACGCAATTATTGTCTAAGTTATATAAAGTGTTCAATTGTATTTTTTATATTTTATTTCGTCTTTTTTGATTTTTCTTCATTAAAAGGCTCTTAAAAGGCACACTTTAGCTTCTCTCACGGTCACTTTATATAAGTTAACACGATCTCCTAGGTCGTCACCGGACGCGACGATCGCACATGTCGTCGGTCGTCGTCATCACGTCGTAAATATCATCGTCGACACATAGCATGATATGCTGACACGACGACTTCTATAAACGAAGTCGTTCACACCGTCGTCAGCTACAAGCAACAGGTAGGCAATGAAATATCTTGCACACGCTGCAAAATATTATCATTGCAATAGCAGGGTAGAATAGCATTAAGTTAGAACTTAAGTCTTCAGTCTTTAAAGAGATTCGAATAAAATATCATATACCAAATACAAACGTATTATTATTACTGGCGCCCAACTTATAAAGAAGCTGAACCCACCAAGAAGCTGAACCAAGATTATTTGGAAATAATTAAATATTTTATTGAAGCTGCATCATATTTTATTAAATAAATTCGGAAATGTAAGAAAAAATTATTATTTTATCAAATTAAGTATTACATCATCAAATTAATTTATTATCTTAACATAACAGTGTAAGCAAGTGTTATTTTGTGCTTATGAAATTTCATGGGAGATTCTAGTAAAAGCTTAGATGAAGCTTTAGAAAGACTAGGATATTTAAGAATTAGTGGTCATATAGTAACTAAAGAACAGAAAGAAGCAATGAACGCGGCAGAATTAAAAATTGTGATTGAGGCTGCCGTTCGTGGTGCTTTAACTACACAAAAGGAGGAGTTCGAAAAAAAACTTAATGAAACTATTGAGTTTTTAAGTGTTAGTAATAATAGTGAAAATAAAATAGAAGTTTTTAAGGATATTGAAATTAGAGAGGGTGTTAAATGTGAGGAAACCCTAGACATAGTCAAATCGTTGCCCGAATTCGAGGGAAAACAGGGCACTTATGTTTCTTGGCGTCAAGCCGTACACGCCGCCTATAAAGTATTTGAGAAATACGATGGTAGTTCCAGGCACTATCAAGCGGTTGGGATAATTAGAAACAAAATAAGAGGTCCGGCCGATGCCGCTCTAGCTTCATTCAATACAGTTTTAAATTTTAAAGCTATTATAGCTAGGCTAGATTTTACGTACGCCGATGTTCGTCCGATTTATTTAATTGAGCAAGAACTCAGTACATTGCGGCAAGGGAACTTTACCGTTCTAGAATATTATGACGAGATTGAAAAAAAGCTTACCCTCCTTACAAACAAAACTAATATGTCATATGACAGTGCATTAGCCACTGCTTTCAACGAAAAATATAGATCTGACGCTCTGCGAGTGTTTATATCAGGTTTGAGAAAACCATTGAGTGACGTTTTATTTTCGGCTCGTCCAACTGACTTGCCCAAAGCACTAGCATTGGCTCAAGAAATAGAGTCGAACAACGAAAGGTACTTATTTGCAACAAATTTTGCACGTAATTTTGAAGAAAAACGCTCACAGAATAAATATCAAAATAAAAATTACTACGGTAATAACTTTGACAATCAGGCTAATAACTCTAAAAAGAATCCTTATTTCAGTCAAGATAGATCGAAGAACAGTCAATTTCTTTCAAATAATAATAATAATAATCATCAATATAAAATTAGTAATGAGCCTGTTGAGGAAATGGATGTTGACCCAACATCTTCGCGATTTAGACAGCCTACAAGCTTTGAACAAAACAAAAGTGGTATCAATTCATACAACAAAAGCCAAGTGTTCAAAAGACCAAATAGTGTTCAGAGACAATCTGGACAAAGACGTCAGAGGTTAAATCACATCTGGCAGGATAATCCTTCTCAGAGGGAAGAGTTTGACTATCAGTCCTTGGCAGAATCACAATCAAATGAATTTGAAAGTGAAATACCAAATTCTGACTACGTCCATTTTTTAGGGGAAGATCCCTCCTTCCATTCATCCAGCGAAAAGTAGGAGGGATATTAATGAAGTTTTTAATTGACACTGGAGCTTCGAAAAACTATATTAAGCCGCTACGCCAAATAAAAAATGTTGTTCCAGTAGATACTCCGTTCCTAGTTAAGTCCATACATGGATTCAATAGTGTTGAATCCAAATGTTTTTTTGAAATTTTCGGGGTAACAAGTACTTTCTTTATACTACCACACCTCGAAAAATTTGATGGGATAATTGGCTTCGATCTGCTAACGCAAATCAATGCCACAATTTCTTTAAAGGAAAGCTTAATCATTTTCGATTCTGGTTCTGAAAAAATTAGTTTTCATAGTTGTCAGAATGTTAACTTTACAAGAGTAGAGGATATAGATGTGCCAAAATCTATAGAAAACGACTTTAAAAAAATGATTAACAATAGAATTAAAACATTTGCAGATCCAAATGAGGCATTGCCTTACAACACAAATATAGTTGCCACAATTCGTACTGAATGTGAAGATCCTATTTACTCCAAATTTTACCCCTATCCTATGGGTGTAACAGATTTTGTTAACAATGAAATAAAAGATCTTCTACGGAATGGCATAATTAGACCATCAAGGTCACCTTACAACAATCCTATTTGGGTTGTTGATAAAAAGGGCACTGACGAAATAGGAAATAAAAAGAAACGTCTAGTAATAGACTTTCGAAAGTTAAATCAGAGAACCATAGATGATAAGTATCCCATCCCAAATGTCACAACAATTCTGTCAAATTTAGGCAAGGCACGATTTTTTACAACCTTGGACTTAAAATCAGGGTTTCATCAAATCGAATTAGCCGAGCGAGATCGGGAAAAGACAGCCTTTTCCGTTAATGGAGGGAAATATGAATTTTGTCGCCTCCCGTTCGGGTTAAAAAATGGCCCCAGCATGTTCCAAAGGGCCATAGATGATGTTCTACGTGAACATATTGGGAAAATTTGCTATGTTTACGTCGATGACGTAATAGTTTTTTCTGAAACTGAAGAAGAAC
Source organism: Episyrphus balteatus (assembly GCF_945859705.1). Classification (NCBI taxonomy): domain Eukaryota; kingdom Metazoa; phylum Arthropoda; class Insecta; order Diptera; family Syrphidae; genus Episyrphus; species Episyrphus balteatus. The sequence goes on from NC_079136.1 coordinate 94,459,214, forward strand.
ATGTAGAGGATATCAGTATTGTTTTAAAAAAATTGTATGATGCAAATATGAGGGTTTCTCGTGAAAAATCAAATTTTTTCAAAACAAACGTTGAATACTTAGGATTTATGGTATCTAAAGATGGTATAAAAACATGTCCCAATAAAGTGGAAGCAATAAAAAATTTCACTCAACCTTCAACACTTTTTGGACTCAGATCTTTTTTGGGACTAGCGAGTTATTATAGATGTTTTATAAAAGACTTTTCCTCAATAGCTAGACCACTGACTGATATATTAGGAGGTGAAAATGGTAAAATAAGTGCTAATCAGTCAAAAAAAGTTAAGATAGAATTGAGTCCCAAACAATTTGATGCATTTAATAAACTAAGAGACATTTTGGCGTCAGAAGACGTAACATTATTATACCCAGACTTCACGAAGCCTTTCGATCTAACGACGGATGCTTCATCGTACGGTCTCGGAGCGGTTTTGTCGCAAAACGGGAAACCGATAACAATGATTTCAAGAACTCTCAAGGGCAAAGAGTTAGAATTTGCAACCAACGAGAGAGAGCTTTTGGCCATAGTATGGTCATTAAAAAACCTACGTAATTATCTTTACGGAGTAAAGAGTCTAAATATCTTTACAGATCATCAGCCTCTTTCATTTTCAGTTTCAGACAAAAACACAAACGCAAAAATTAAGCGCTGGAAAGCTTTTGTAGACGAGCATAATCCTCGAATATTTTACAAACCAGGAAAAGAGAATTATGTCGCGGATGCGCTTTCAAGACAAAACATTCATGCATTGGATAATGAATCATCTTCTAATGCCGCTACAATGCATAGTGAAATATCTCTAACTTATACAATCGAAACAACAGATAAGCCATTAAACTGCTTCAGAAATCAAATTATTATAGAGGAAGCTCCAAGCGCTTCAACTCGTACATTTATAATATTTGGTAAGAAAACTAGACATTTCATAAACTTTTCCGATAGAAATACTTTAATTGACACTTTAAAAAACGTAATTAAAACAGATGTAGTCAACGTTATTCATTGTGAGTTACCAATTCTGGCTTTTATTCAAAACAATTTAGTCGAGTTATTTCCATCAACTAAGTTTTGGCATACTAATAAATTTGTATTAGATATATTTGACCCCAATGAGCAAAAAGAAATTGTAATTACGGAACATAACCGAGCTCATAGAGCAGCTCAAGAGAACGTTAAGCAAATTCTATGTGACTACTTCTTTCCAAAAATGACCAAACAAGCAAATGAGGTTGTGACAAATTGTAAAATATGCTCAAAGTCAAAGTACGATAGACATCCTAAAAAACAGTTGATTGGTGAAACACCGGTACCCTAGTCCATAAGGACAATCTCAAATAGATGATTTATTAAAATTTTTTTACATTTTACAATCAAAACTTAAAAAAAAACGATTTTATTAAAGAAACCGACATCTTTCAGGATTATCCTATTTTTATTGATGACGACTGCGACAGGAAAATTAATAAATTATTCCAATTCGAACTATATACCAATAGTTGACGGTGATGTAATTCTCTGGCAAGTCTACGGCTATTTAAGCCACTCAGCGAATCTAACAGCCTACAGACAAGTAGTAGATGAGTCAAAGAACATGACTAATCTTTTTCCGCAGTCGCCTATGCGTAAAATCCTGGAAATAGATATAAGCCATTTAGAAACACTTATCGAAAGTATAAACATTCATCATAGAAACGCTAGGAGTCTTAATTTTTTGGGAACTGGTCTCAAAATTGTGGCCGGTACTCCTGATTTTGATGATTTCGAGAAAATTAAATTTAACCAGGATCAATTAGTTAATTCGAATAATAGACAGGTTATTATCAACACAAGGTACCGGGAACAAATTAACAGGCTTTCAGACACAGTCAATAGTATTTTAGCAAACTCAAAAAAACAACAAATTGACACCTTCCATCTTTATGAAACCTTGTTAGCAAGGAACAGAATTATAATTAACGAAATACAAAATCTTATAACCTCAATAACACTTGCAAAGCAAAAAATTGTAAACCCAGTAATTTTGAAAGATGTTGATTTAAATTCAATAAACGAAAAATTTGTAAACATAAGCATTGTAGAACTAATGGAAGCCTCTAGTGTTAAGATTTTGCAAAATGAAAATGTATTGCATTTTATAATTAAGTATCCTAAACCTAAGATAGTTTGTAAGAAGGTTATTATCTTCCCTGTTGCGCATAAAGGTAAAATTATATACTTCAACGGCAATAATGTGGTTGCAGAATGCGGAAAACATGTATTGGCAGTAGAAAATTGTGTAGAAACAACAGCATCTACATTCTGTAAGGAAGTTTCTATCAAGACATGTGCTCAACAACTGCACTTTGGTGGAACAGCGCATTGCAATACAGAACCAGATCATAGGGATGCAGTGTTTGTAATCGACGAGGGTATTATTGTTATAAATAACAACCATGTTATTATAAAGGAGGCCAACAATACTGAAATAGCTATCAACGGGACATACTTGCTCACTTTTGATGATGAAGTTTCAATAAATGGAACAAAATTTGTTAATTACAACAGCATTCAGAAGAAACATCCGATTGGTGCAACATCATCGATTGTTAATATTACCGGTCATATGGAAATACTGAGCTTACCGTTTTTGCATAAATTAAATGAAGAAAACTTACGGTACATTGGTGAAATGAAAACCAAGTTGACGACTCACCCATTTATAGCCTCCTGCGTTACTCTCTCAATCATTGGAGTAATTTACATTTGTGCTAAACTGAAACAATGTCAAAACGAACGACGTCGAAAAGTCGACCTACAAAACATGATCAAGGCTTTGAAGAAGACCGAGGACGGCCTTCATTTAAGTGAGGGAGGAGTTAACACGATCTCCTAGGTCGTCACCGGACGCGACGATCGCACATGTCGTCGGTCGTCGTCATCACGTCGTAAATATCATCGTCGACACATAGCATGATATGCTGACACGACGACTTCTATAAACGAAGTCGTTCACACCGTCGTCAGCTACAAGCAACAGGTAGGCAATGAAATATCTTGCACACGCTGCAAAATATTATCATTGCAATAGCAGGGTAGAATAGCATTAAGTTAGAACTTAAGTCTTCAGTCTTTAAAGAGATTCGAATAAAATATCATATACCAAATACAAACGTATTATTATTACTTATACATCGTGTGAATAACGAATATAAGTCTTAATGTTTCCAGTCCAGGTGCGTATAATTTAATTCATGGCCATGGTAATGCCATACTATTCATAAATTAATATTTCGAGAGTATGTAACTATGTACTGTAATTTAAGTGGACAGATGCAGCTTAGATGAGTTAGATTATCTCTCAATTATAGCTCGAGTTATATTTTGACTTACCTTCAAAAGTCTCTTTTAGAGTGCGTCTTTAATGAATTTATTTTAAAATTCTGTCTAATGGCTATTAGAATTGTAAATCTTCTAACTATTTAATATGTGTGTCAAGAAAAACAAGAAATCATTCATATGTATGTATATTTACTATACTTACTAATTCTTATTCATATCAAGACCACTGGCAATCAATTATGAAAACATGATGTGTTTAATTTATTTTCTATGTAATTCTCACACATTTATTATATTTATTTTTAATAATTTTTTAAATATAAAATGTATCGTATTATGTATAAATTAGAACTATGTAATTAAAAGATGTGTTGTTTTTGGATCAGAAAGCTAAAGGAAAGTAAAGCTAAACTGCAAAGGATATACTTTTGTAAATAAAGGGGTTTTGCTATGAGTGGTTCAGCGCCATATTTAAAGCGGTATCGGTCTGTTAATAATAATCATTTTTATCAAAAAAAAAAAAAAAAAACGACTTCCATGGATTAAAACTGGGTTTTATGGTTTTTCTTATAGTTTCTATAACCAGAACTGGACGAAATTGAAATGGGACCACACTGCAGGCACAACAATACAAAAAGAATTATCAAAAAGAATTGGTTCACTCGGTCCAAAGTTACGAGCTAACAAAAATAAAATAAAACATAAGTATATAGAAATTAAGAAAATGTAGGTACCTACTATATGGGAACAAAAAAAAAAAAAAAAAATTCTTTTTTTTTTTAATAAAATAAAATCTGAAATCAAAGTTCCCTCCAAAACAAGTATGCACTTTTGATTGATATATTAAGATGCATTTTTAGAAAAAAATTTTTTTAAAATCGTTAGAGCCGTTTTTTAAAAAACTAATTTTTTATAAATAATTTTTTGGAAAAAAAGTTTTAAAACAAATTGGTATGCCATTTTGTAGAAATCACTAATCAACATCTAAAAACAGAATTTCCAAAAAAAAAAATGAAATGTCCCGTTTTCAAAAATTTGATTTTTCAAAAAAAAAAAAAAATTTCAAAATTTTTTTAAAAATCCAAAAATTATTTTTTTGGAAATTTTATTTTTGGTTTATATTTAAATTATATAAATGCAAAACAAAAAGTTTCGCTGAAGCAGTGTCGGAGATAATCGAATTTGAAAAAAAAAAACGTTTCTATGGCAGGTACCGTTAATAATGATTAAAAAAAAATTTGTTTTTCATTAGAAGACAGACCTTGTCTTAAAACTAACATTTGAATTTTTTAAACAAAATCGTTGGAGCCGTTTTTGAGCAATTTCAACTTTACTAAAATCGGTACATGACAAGTACCGTTATTTTTTGTCCAAAAAAATTAATTCCAAAAATTCCTCTGGAGAGTCGCCAAATAACGCTACATAAAAAAAAGGCAGACAAATTGAATACTTCCTCTTTTTTGGAAGTCGGCAAAAATGAGTCGGAAATCATGAAATTTGAAAACCATTTGACTTAAAAATCATAGACGGGATTGAAAACTAAACAAGGGATGTGGTTTCCATCCGCAATACCAAATCTATAGCAAAAATTACTATAGATTTGAATTTCCAATTATAATGAATTGATCAATTATAATTATCATCAATCAATTTAGAATAAATTTTAGATACTTGTTAAAGTAATGTGTAGCAAAAAAAGCAGCTTAGAATCATTTTTCTTACACAAGATTTAAAAGCTTGAAATTTTACGTAAAAGTGAGATTGAAAGTTAAAAGATAAAGCACGGCTTGATTGTACTGTACGAACATGCTTTTGCAGTCCAAAGCTCATAAATATGTTTATTAGCTTACTTGGTTAAGTTTTCGGAAGCAAAAATAATTGTTTAAATTTAACTACTGGAATAATAACTTTTACGAAGAGATACCAAAAGGCAATAAGTGAAAATAAGTGCGAGAATTTTTATAAAACTTCTTTACTTATTTATGTTACTTTTTGTTATAGTACCTAATTATTTTATATTTGTAGGCCTTAAGCCAATTTATTTTTTTCTATTTTCGGTGGAACATTTCGAGCATGATAAAACTCTCTATCAGCTTCTTTCTATAAGGATTTCAAATAGGGGATTAAAAAAGCAGATTTTTGAAAAACAGAACTTTGAAAGAAGAAAAAATTTTACACATGTATTTTAGCAAGTTATGTATAGCCGTTTTCTGTGAGACTTCGAATACCAGCTAGTAAGAATTTAATACAGAGTCAAACAATAAAAAACTTAATGGGAAGTAATTCACTCTTTTCTTCCAGTGAAAATGAGTTGGGCTAAATGCTTTGTGGTAAAAGAAGAGCTTTAAAAATAATTTACCTTTGGAGCGTTTTCGTGAAAAAACTGCTTTTTAAAAAATTTTTTTTATAGGTAGCTAAATAAAAAAATCATGTGTGCAATATTCACACGTGGGTAGAAGTGAAACCTTAAAAACTCATTTTTCTTGACAAAAAAAATTGTTTTTTTTTATATGACAACCAAATTAATTTTATATCCAAATATTATTCTATACGAATTACTAAATAATTTTATATCATCTAAAAGCTTATTATTTGACCTTTTATATGACCTTTCATATTTGTACTATCCCTACAAAAAAAGTAAGAACTTTTTAAAGTTCGAAATTTCAAACTGATATTGCGATACTTCCTACGCTGGTGGCTGGTCATCGGCAACAGTTCTCCACAGGTGTTTTGAGGTATTTTTCAAGTTTTTTCAATATAAGATTGTGTAACTTGTAGACCACGTACGTAATATGATATATCAAATGAAAGGTAATTTTATCAGCATTCGTAATAAAGTTAAATCAAATGTTTATGTGATCTAGATCAAAAGATATGAGGTGTTTAGAAAAAGGACATCTTTTCACCGTTATCTCAGAATTTTGAATATGAAATTAATTGAAATTTTGTACAATTGCAGATTATTCTATTACCTATCTACAGTATGAACTTCATTCATCTATCTATTAAAACAAGAAAGTTATAATCAATTGATTTTTTCTTGTCGCTTCTTCGTTTCATCGAGTTTCAAATCACTACGATACTAGAAGTTTTCAATTCAAAAAATTCAAATATTTTTGAAAAAAAAAAAATTGGTTTAAGAAAGTTGGTTTTAAGAAATTCATAATTTTCAACGACTCATTTTCAAACAAAAAAATGACAGGCACCGGTAATAACAGTTCAACAAAATATTTTTTGTATTTTAAAAGTACGAAATTATTTACGAATTAAATCAATCATTAAAATCATTTTGGAGTAAGAAATACTTTTCATAATAGATATATGGAAGGTACCTACTCCTACCGTTACAGTTAATTTTGGTCAAAAAATTTAACATATCAAGTTTGAAGCAAAAGCCTTCACTGATTTGGGCTGTTGCTCGGGAATGAAACACACACACACTTACAGATGTACACACAAACGCACTGAAAGAGAGTCAGAAATTAAGGAGGCCAGGACAAACTATTTTCAGATCATAATTGCATGTCTGATTGTTTTCTCGAGTTCGATTTTTTTACGAATCTTAAAAATATTCTTTTGCTATTGTATCTACACATATCCAAAGGAAAAAAATACAGATGCATTTTCTTAATACTCGAAAATAAAATAGGCTTTGTATACAATCTGCACTCAATTGAACATCTTTCAATTTCAAATATATCTCCAATTTCATAACTTTTAAAGGTCACTCAGGTTCAATTATCATATCATATTGTATTCATTTCATGCTTTATTTTTGCACAACTTGAACCAAACAAAAGTATTAATTTACCAATGGTAACACACAGCGAAGGTATCTACTACAACTCTAAGTTAAGACATTATATGAATGACAGGTCTTTATACTTCTCCATAACCTTCACTCGCACATCCCATAAAGTGTACTATTTCAGTACACATTTACAATGTCAAATTGCTTCTGTTTTTTAACGTTCAAAAGATGAATATCTATTACCGCCCATACATACATAATGTAGGAGTAGGCAGGTATACCTTTTCATTTACTTGCTATTTTAACTATTGACAATAAATTTTAAACAAATAAATTGGCTATATACTACGCCATCACAATCTAGATGTATAAAATTATGCGAAATCTTAACTCTCTTATAACACTTTTGCTACAATTTATATGCACTTCAAGTAGACACCAGGTACCTTCATATGTAACAAACAACGTTATTGTGGTCTTGTATTACCAAACATAAAACAGAAAAACACAAGAAAACAAAAACAAACAAAAATAATCTCAATGATGATTATGAAACCTAGAGTTGGACATCGAAAAGAGTGCTACCGTTTCGCCTAATTTAATCTTCAAAAGTGGAGAAAAATGGTAATTATGTAAATGATAATGATGATGACGTTTAGGTGAAAAATAAGTGCCGAAATTTAAATTAAAAAAACAATAGTCAATAGGTCTTTGACAAAACAAACAAAAACATTCACGAAAATCAATATAACTTCCGCATAGGTCAAGTTTTGTCCACAATTCATCAGTATTTTCCCTAAATTGGTGATTTTTGACAGATCTGAAAAGTGTAAGTGCCAACATTTCAAACATTATTCAGGTGGAAATTCAAAATGCATTAAAAATAAATCATGAATTTTGAAAGATTAATGTTTGTGTTGACAGTTAGGGTACATTTAGAGCATCATTAATTTAAAAAGATGTTCAAAGCTCAATGGGCTTCGAATCGATCTTTTGTTGGTTAAATATATTGGTCATAGCTGCCTCCAACTGAGAGTGTGGGCTTTTTTTTTTTAAGCACCACAACGACAGATGTCATTTAGATTGTCTTCTTCTTCTTCATTAAATGTAATTGGCAAACGAGTTTGATGTAACCACCATCACCATAATCATCATCTTCTTCCAGTTTATACCAACAATACGGCCTAAACCTCATGTCTATAAGAAAAGAAGACGAAAGTTTGCATACAACTTAAATTCACATTCCAAAACCTGAGTTCACGCAAAAAAAGCTAAAAAAAAAAATGACAAAAATCTCACAAAGATTAAGTACACGGGCTTAGAAACGGGCCTCCGCATGGACGGACTATGACGAAGATATGCGATGATGATGAAGAGTTTCGCGGACGCGATCGAAACGATGACGACGCGACGTTGCAATTGTTTGTTCATGTGAATTTTGCAGCTTAATTCCAATAGAAGAGCCATCACTAGCAACATGCCGAGTGCCTATATAGTGAACGAGATAGAGTGGTTGTTTTATGTCTCCTCCTTCTCTTGGCCAGCTTTATAGGAGTTTTAAAGATGATGCTATACAATGCTGCAAGCCACCTTCTCTTGCCACCTCTATAGGTTTTGTTTCTTCTTGTTCCTGTTGCTTTTAGCTGATGATGATGATGATTGTTGTTTGTGGTATGGGGCATCTCTCATATGTTTTTTTGTTGCTTCTTCTTCTTTTTTGTGTTGTTTTGTTGGTGCGCCTCTCGAATTTGTTAATATCTTTTTGACTTGAAGGAATGGAGTAAAGCCGACTATAAAGAGACCAGAGCCGGGCTTTTTGAAATGCATTCAATCGTTGGCTCCCTATCCGATAGCAACCAAATTTTAAATTATTTTTTTCTTTTTCCCCAACACAAACAATGAACTCCTTTTCTATAGTAAGTTTACTTGTTTTTTCATAAACTCACCACACTTTAACTATAAACTCACCACACATTTAACTAACGGTTTATTTTTTGTTTTAATTGTAGTTCTTGGCATCTGCCCTGGCAGTGCTAGCAGCTGCCGAACCACCATCTGGATATAATTACCCGCGCGGCGGTGGTGGTGGTGGTGGTGGCGGTGGATTCGGTGGTGGATTTAGCAGTGGCGGTGGAGGTGGTGGATTTAGCAGCGGAGGTGGAGGTGGATACCAAGCCGTCAGTGGAGGATTCCAAACATCCGAAGGACAAAATGTTGATCCTCAACTTCTCGAACAAGTGCGCCAGATTCTTTTGAACGAAGAAAGCAAATCTGGCGGAGGTGGTGGAGGAGGCGGTGGTGGTGGATTTGGCGGCGGTGCTCCATCTGGATCTTATGGCCCACCATCAGGATCATACGGCCCACCATCAACGCAATATGGTGCCCCAGGAGGTGGTGGCGGCGGTCGTGTTGTTGGTATTGATTTGGAAGGTGTGCGACAAGCTATTCAAGTAGCACAATTCGCCCAGACCAGCACACAAGCTGGAGGCGGTGGTGGTGGTGGTGGATATCCAAGCGGACCATCAGGATCATATGGTGCTCCATCAAGACCAAGTGGAAGTTACGGTGCTCCTTTCTAAGAGGACGCACAGTAAAGCTTAGTCCACACTTTATTTTAAAATCTCTTGACTGTTGCCAAAAACTCGAAATTCACCAAAATTCACCAACTCAAACGAGCCATGGTGAATTTTGTCTATTCAATGTTGCAAAGAGACGACAATACCACAACTTCAGAAAAAAAAAAACGAAACAACACGAATATTAAAACGCTTCTCTCTCTCAAAATAATATTGGATTACCGAATGAAGAACTCACGCTAAGATTATACACACGGATACACGCGTCTGATGCCAAGTAACGATTTTATTCCCTCTAGTTGTTTATTTTATAAAATATTTTATTGTTATATTTTTTATTTTATAATTATTATTAATGCTGCTAAGTTCTCATAATGTTTATTGTAAGATATGTGTCACTGGTACCTTTTCCCATTATGATTTGTGTTTTTAGTTATTTTTTTTTCAGTGATTTTCTATCATAAATCGCATTTATTCGATTTTTTTTTCATACCTCTCTTTCAAGACTATCTATCGGTCTTATTTTTTTTGTTTAATGATGATGTCTCAGATTTTTTGTAAATATGTATTTCAATTAATTTTTAATTTTATTTCTAATAGATTTAAGTGTTTTTATGTACATGAACAAACAAAGAAACAAAACAACAAAAAAAAAAAACAACAAAAATAATAAAAAAAATCGAAAATTTTGTCACCGTAATTATCTATGGGTTTTAATTTTATGACTTAAGAGCTTGATAATTGTTTTAATTTATTATTCGTGACTACTTGTCTTGAATTCAACAAAGATATTATTAAAACTTTTACTTTCTATGTTGATGGAAATTAGGTCAAACTTCGGTAGTCTGTAACAAGATTAATTTACCGTGTTATGGCAGTAAAGGGTGAAAAGTGGGACATAAATTGCTTTGGAGTTGGAAAAAAAAATTTAAAAAATTGTGTTGAGGCTTGGGAGTGCATTGTTATGATGACCAAATAAATCGAACCATTTTGTTAATAGGAATGTTGCGAGTTGTTTAACCAGGTAAGAGAATACTCTTATTAGAACGATTTCCATTCTAATAATTTTTTTTTAAGCTGCCGTTTGTATGAATCTTTTTTTTTATTTATCCAAAAATATGTAGGGGAGGATGGGGCATAGAGGAACATTATGGGCAAAGAGAAAAGGCTTAGATTTTGTTTAAATGCTTGTTAAAAAGCACCGTACACATAATAAGGTAATATATTCCGAAAAATGTCAAAATTTGTTTGTCAAAAAATGGGCACCAATCTGTCAGGCCGGCCTTTAAATTTTATATTTCTATCGCAGTAAACAGGAAATTTGTTTTTGTTTTAATTTATAAAATGTCATTTAAAAAAATTATAATTTAAAAATAACAAATTTTCTTCGTGTTTCGTCTCGGAAAATGGTAAATAATTGTTGTGCGTTTTTCGTCGGTAATTTAAACAATTAAGAATTACGGCAGCTGACTTTGGTCGCCAAATTGTCATGTTTTGACAATTTGGCGACCAATGTCAGTTCAGAAGATATTACCTTATTATGTGTATTGTGGTTAAAAAGTGCCTTCAAAATGTATTAATGTCAATATTTAGACTTCATCAGCAATTTTTTTTACATGAAACCAACAAAGCATGGTAAAAATAGACATAATCTGAAAATTGTATAGTCATTTTTATTTTTTTATTATTCTCGAATACAAAATACCACAAAATATGTATTCACAATGCCTTTTCTCCATCAGTTTAATAGATAATAGTATTTTTTGTCATTTTGTTTAATTATTTTTGTCTATTATTTAGCCATGAAAACTATTTTTTACAGACTTCAAAAAAGGAGGAGGTTTTCAATTCGTCTGTATTTTTTTTTTTTTTTTTTTATGTTTGTTACCGCATAACTTTGGACTGAGTGGCTAAATTTTGATAATTCTTTTGTATTCGAAAGCTGGTGCCTGCAGTGCGGTCCCATTTTAATTTGGTCTACTTTTGACAATGGCAACCATGAGAAAATCATATAAGTGTTAAATTTGCATGAAGTGCAAATAATTACCGACTTCAAAACATTGGATTTTGATGAATCTTTTTGTATTTAAAAGCTTGTGTCTACAGTGTGGTCTAGTTTCAACAATGGCAACCATAAGAGAAACATATAAGTCTTAAATTTGCTTTAAGTACGAATAACTCGATATCACGCCAAAGCGACTACAATGATTCTTTTTTTTTTACCGACTTCCAAAAAGGAGGAGGTGTTCAATTCGTCTGTATTTTTTCTTTTTTTTTTTATATTTGCTACCGCATAACTTTGGACAGAGTGAATCAATTTTGATAATTCTTTTTGTATTGGAAAGCTAGTGGCTGCAATGTGTTGCAATGTGCTGCATTTCAGTTTCGTTCAGTTTAAGCCATAGGAACTATTAGAAAAACCATAAAATCCCGCTTTGAATCATGGAAGTCGGTTTTGTTTTTTTGATAAAAATGATTATTATCATGCCACATGTAAAATTTCAACTATACAACTAGGTACTAGGTACTTACATTATTTTGATAGTTAGTGAATGGTATAATATTTATCAGTTTGTTTCACTATTCAGTCCAGTCATAAAGAGACAAAATTTAATTTATTGAGTCACTGTGGTGTATGAGTAACCTTTTTTTAAATCAGATTTAAATGGTAATGCGAATGTTGGCTACCAGTATGCAGTATTACAGAACCACTTTAGAGCAAAGAAAAGCTTTATCTGCATACCTAAGGAGGAGGAACCAAAACAGTAAAATTAATTTTCGCAGTTCACTGTTGACTCAGACTCCAACCAAAGAAGCTTCTAACAAGTTTTGTTGCACTACCACTACCTAAAAACTATAAAATGCAACAAAATTCATTATTAGAAACAATTCTCTCATATTTTAAAACGATTTGCACCACTATTGGGTCATCTAGTCAAGTCATACCAATGGTATATTGTATAATCAATTTAAGCTTTAGGTAATTTTTTTTTTTCAACTAATTTACAATAATAACACCTTATCTTCAAGTTAATGTTCATGCTTTGTTTGAGACTCATATCGTATACCTTACCTACAATAGTGTTAAATCTATGTTTCTTTTACTTAATAGTAGGCCTCTTTGCTACTGGCTTAGTTATGAAATTATGGTTTTCATTGTATCTAAATTGGATTTATATTTCTTGGCGAACAAAGATGATGTTCGTGATACCTCATTTGTGGTTATAATTTTATAGAAGATTAAGTCAGTTATGTGTGTAAAAAGATGATGGATGGAATCGTTTAAATATTTCTCTATTTCTTTTACATTATAGTTAATTGCTATTTTATAAAAAAAAAGATATCTACATTATGTGAGTAGGTGAGAAAATAAAATTGAACAGCAACTTTTTGCATTTTTAATATATTTAAGTAGGACTTTAAATGAGATTCCCATAATTGGTATATAATGTAATGTATATTGATACAACCAAAACTCTTACTAAACGTTTGGAATACCTTGGACGAACCTTCAAAACGTAGATTCGTTTTTAAATGAAGTAAAGGCTATTACTATCATTGGACTTGTGGTTCGGTATCGCAGCCACAGGATGCAGTGTTAAATTTATATAAATGTTTCTTGCTACAACATTTTTTAAATACCTACTTTTTTATATATATACATATTATTTTTCCTAAGTCGAAAAAGCGGTACTAGCACTCATATGAATAATATTATCCTCCTTCACAATCTCACACTTCAGGCTCCTTTTTAAAACCAATACCTTTCCATCGGTATCTTTTTAAAGACAGCTTGTACGATCTTTGTAGTTTGACAACTTTGTTAAAACAAAGTTAGATAGGAAACTTTCCTTTATTGTTTACGATAGTCAAATAAATGATAAATAAATTATGGGCAAATTAACAGGTATTCAAAGGCCCCGATTAAGTCGAGAAATAGTGCCAGCCTGTTAATGTTAAGTGCTTGATTAATATTTTTTGCACTGGTGTCTCAACGGATTTGACCTTGTGCCTTTTGGTCTGTGGAATTTTGAAGTTTTGTAAACTTAAAAGGCCTAAATGACTTTAAAGCGTATATTTTTCATCACAAACCACAATAACTATAATTTCAAGGAAATATATATCCCTTCTTGTTTAATAATATTTTATAACCCATTACCGCACCAAGCATCTCTATAAACCCATCAAATTAATTAACTTCAAAATAACATTAAATCATTCAAATTGGCCAAATAAAGTATCTGCGAGATGTGCATAAAAATCGTCTTACGTAAGATTTAACTCCCATTCATTCGAATATATAGTTAAACTCTTTGAGAAAATGCGTTCAAACTTTCTTATAGTAAGTCACTTCCACTTTACCATGACACGAAGACTTCGTCGTCGTCGTCTTTGTACCTTCATCGTCTCTCACTTGTAGTCGTCCCAGCCGCCGCCGCTATCTACTTTTTTTTATAGTATAGAAGTTAACTACCAATAATAAACCATGAGTTCATGAGAAATTCCTTTCACTTTTGCAGATCCCATCGCATCGTCTACGAAGTGCGTACGATTTTATTCCTACAACAATCATCCACACACAAATACCTCTAAACATGAAAAAAAAAAAAAATAAGCTGAAGATGGTAATCGAAGTCGAGGCTATACAGATTTGAGAAAAAAGAAGCTTCTGTGATTTAAGTGAAGTGTGTTTCAGTATTTCTTTAAAAATAACAGTGATGTTTAAAAGTATAATTCGATTTACGAAAGAAGTGACTTTATTTAAATTAGTGTCTCTGCAAATGTTCTAGTCTCAAAACAAAAAAAACACAAATTTTGTTCACATACCAACTCGATATCGTTGTAGCTTTTGTTAACTTCTTATTATTTATTTATTTATTATATATTTTTTGTTCATTTTTCAAAAACAAAAAAGTAGTTTAAAAAACACAAACAAAACAGTAAAAATTGTTGTTAATTAAAAATAAATAAGAAAAGGCACAAAAAAAGCTCTAAAGTATTTTTTTTCATTATTTTTCGTCAAGAAATGGCAAAGCAAATGATTCTTACGCCAAAATGTTTAAATATCACATCACCACTGCTATGCCTGCTGATAATGCCATATGATAAAAATGAAAGGAAAAATAAATTACGAGCGAGCCGAGTTCGGAAAGTGGGTGGGTTGAGCTTTTCATGTTAGAAAATGGTATATCTCAAGTCCTATGGAAAAAAGTTGTGAGGCAAAGTTGTAGGTAATAAAAAGATCTACAACTTACGTCCTAACAATTTTTTCACATAACCTCTAAATTTATGTGAAAAATTAAAAAAACCGAGTCTTTGGTTTTTATTTTTATCTTTTTTAAAAAAATGTTTTTTTTTTCTACGAAATTTGGCGAAAACCTACCTTATTATGTCCCAAATACACAGTAATTTATTTGATTTAAAATATTTATTGTTTAACCTTATTTTGACTAAATACCAAAAAAACACACTAATTTTCAATCGAAAATTCACGTGTCAAAATATCAGCTTTTTTCAAAAAATCGGTGAGTAATTTTTTTGTTAAAACCTTTACTTTCTGATGGTGTAAACAAAAATTTACATTAGTATATGTTCTGGGAAAATGCCAAAAAGAAAAAGGCTTAAACTCGAAAATTTTTTTATATCATTATTTACAATTTTACATTATTTACAATTTTGAACCATAACATTTATCAATGTAACATAAAATCTTACTGGTTTTTTTTTTGCCTTACAACTTTTTTCCATATTACTTGTAGTTCCGTCGGAAATCGAGATATACCATTTTTTACCATGAAAAACTCAACCCACCCACTTCCCGAACTCGGCTCGCCTTAATTTATTTTTCCTTTCATTTTTATCATATTCACCACCTCCTTTTCCGATGGGTTTCATCCTACTATGATTTTTTTGGTTTCAAAAATTATCGACCCTGGGCTAAGAATCAAATTTAAAAAAAATGTATTCAATCGCCGATTGTTGAAAAAAATGACTTTTCAATTTTTTTAATTAGAAACGCCAGTTGTTTACAATACCTATTAATTTTTTGATTTATTTTAATGTAAAGCTTCTTATAAAATATTTTCAGTAATAAGCTGAAGATATAAATAAAAACAAAAACTCAATTTTAAATTTCAAGTGACCTCAACTCCAAAGTGTTTTGCCCAGGTACGACAGTGGGCTCATCAGTTAGATCTGTTGTGCATAATTTTGGTCGATGTTTACCGACAGTTATAAAAATCACAGCATAAATTTACTGTGAATTTTAATTTAATTTAATTCAATCACTCCACTTAAAATTTAAATAATTTTCATTATATTTTTTTTCTTCGTCATTAAAAACAAAAACTTAAAAAAAAAGTGAACTGTTTGTTATTTTTTTTTTTTTTTCAAAATTTAATAGCACTATTGCATCATGTTGCAAGCATTTTTCATCGCGAATCGGCATTTTTTTCCACAATGCCGCAATTTCGTTCGGATTTTGAAAATTGAAAAATCATATATGATTATTAAGTAACTTTTAACTAACTTTTAAAAAAATTTAAAATCAAAATATTGTGAAAAAGAAAAACTATTCAAAAATATAAAAACAACATTTTTGATGTTTTTACTAAATAAATTTAACTCTTTGAACATTCATATATTGAACAGGTGAAGAAAAAAAGAAGATACTTTATCTTTTAACATGATGGTCCCAAAAACTGAACACGGCTAAAATTGGATAAAATATGAACTTTAATAATCTAGGTACTGTTTATTTTTTATGGTGTGAGATGTCACGTCACTAAATGTCGATATGAAATCAAAATCAACGTCTTCCGGGTCAGCTAGTTTGCATAAACTACATACATTCTGCATTTACAAGGTTTGATGTGCATCAAAGCCTTCACATTTTAAGCAACTTTCAACATAAGAGCCCATCAATAGTGCATTTTTCTGTCTTCAAAACAAATAAGGATTTTTGACGCACTTTCAAAAAGTTGTCAGCAGCTCTCAAACCACAACTTTAATTATTTAATTATACATTACTAGTTTCATTTCGCGTTTTTGTGCACTCAAATGTGAGGTTGTGTAAAAGACTACGACTTGATAAAAAATCTTAAAAACTAAACTACATTAACAAACTTCTTCTACATATACTTATTGTATTCATGTTGAAAACATGACGTGAAACCATTAAGTTTTTTTTTTTTTGTCAACACTCTTTTCCTTTAGAGTTTTAATACCAAAATGCATCTTCGTCAATCGAAGATACCTATATACTCACGATTGTTTCAATCATTGAATTTATTTTTAATCTTCTCCATTCCTATGAGTTTTGCTACTACTTACATAGTGCGATGGATTTTTCGTGTTTATTTTGGCCATTGAATTGTGATTTTTGAAAAAGTCGTTCCAATTGATTTTTATCTTTAGTTCGTGTACTTGTATACTGAATTTACTATGTGCACTTTTATTTCGTTGCTCTTGCTCATCAAAAAGAGCATTCGATACAATAATATGTAGCATGTGAATAAATTAGATTGCCATAATGCAACAGGCAGATGTAATTGGACATTAAAAAATGCATCCCGAGTCACGATTCAAGTTCACATTATTTGTACCCACGATGATAAACTAAAAGTGAAAACACTTTTTTGGTTTGATTTGAACATTTTTCAAAATGGTGTTCGTTAATAAATTGTTATTTCCTAGTTTACTTGACTTTGAGAGTCCTTACACTCTTACACAATAGTGGTTTCTTATAGATTATGGTTACGTGAAGAAATTTCTACTCACGGTTCACATCAGCCGGTTTGTATAAGCGCCATCCATGAACAAACCATGATCATCGCAAGCGGTACCTATGCTTGGGAAAAGATGCGTTATGGTGTGCAAAGTCAATAAATGGCGATGAGCTCCAAACGTGATCAACAAACACCTTGTGAATGTGCATGCATTTGATATGTAAATTGAACGTTAATATAAGATTATTTGTGATAAAAAAGATTTGCACTTTCTTACATAATTTCAGCAACAATGTACAATGTGTACAGGGCCGTTTCCAAAATAATAAGGGGTTTGACCTCCCTCAACTTTATTACCCGATAAAGGCAAAGCCAAAAGACAGAAATTATTTGTGTGTTCATTTGTTCCGTCATTATTTTTAAACTACTTATCGTAATTTAACAAATGAGGTATCGTTAGAAGCCCCTAGATTATTCGCTGGTTATAGGATTCATAATGTCACATAAAATTAACGCATCTTGCTTCTAGAGTGAACAGAGCAGATAACAATTTCTGAAGAGAACATAAAATTGAACAGCTTCAAATTGAATAAGGTACTATTAATTTTTTTTACCACAATCACAAAACTTCATATTTGAATTCTTTAATGATACAGCCCTGCCTTCAGTGTTTAAACAGAAGCTATGTGATTTTCTTATAATTGCTTTTTAACAAATAGTTAATTTTATGTTATGCTCCCTTGCACTAATATGTGAAAATTTATCTGATTTTGGCATCTGCTTGCTTAGTTTGTATGCTCCACAAACAACTTTTACAACATTTTTCTACTCAAGTGTTGTCATATGCGACACATTTACCACTCTTAGCGTTTTGGCATATTTTTTAAAAGTTCGGTTTGGACTGATGATGGTGGAGTCTATTTGTCATTTATGTTATATTATTCTTATTAAGTCAATCATTAAATTTGATTTTTGTCATGCAATGGGAAATATAATGGATGTTACCAAAGCTGTCGCTAAATTGTTGCTTTCTTAAAACACACATAATAGTAAATAAATTGACGCTGCATGCGCATATCGCATGTGTCGTGCCAATCACATATCACATTTTTTTATTTTATCATGAGTTGAAAACTGCATTGGGTTTGTGTTATTGAATGTTGGTTAAAATGCAAATTAAGTTTGTCATCAAATAAAATGTTTGTGTATTTTTGTAATCAAAACATACTATTGGTTTTTATTTTTTGTAGACTCAAGTCTCAACACATTAGGCTGGAGACAGGTATAATTTGCACAAATGGATTTATGCAAGCTAAGGAAAATGATCACGTTTTTATAAGACTGCATCCGATTATTGTAGGACATAGTGCTCTATATCATTGGAAAGCTCTCGATGAATTTAGTATATTTTTTGAGGAACATATGTAAGTCTGTTACTCGTGTGCGGAAGAAAAACAGCAGTAGCATGCATGTAATGACTGAACCTCTGATCCTAAAAAAAATAGTTTATGCCTTTTTGAAAACTATGTTTAATGCAGACAATAAGAACCTCATCAAACTATTTTCCTTTGAAGTTATGTATATCTACAAAAATTACCTCATAAGTCAACATATACTTACCTCAAATACTATCTAGCGTCAAAGTAAAAATCTGCAAAAGTTAGGGGATTTTTGTTTATTATTTCGAAAACTTTTTTTGGAAAACGTTTAGTTGATTTTATTTTTAATCTTGGTTCTGACAAGTCCAGGCCTCTTTCGAGCAGTCTGTAGGGGAATCTTCGTGAGGAATTACAATGAGAAAAAGGCCTTTTTAAATTGAGAACGTTTAAAAAACTTGATCAAAGCCATGAAAAAGAGTTTCTAAAATAATTCATTAGTTTGAATTTTTATTTAATATTTATATTTTACATTTAAAATGTCAAACGTTTGTATTTGTTTACAACATTTTTTTTTACAACATTTCACAAATTGATTTTTTGGTTATACTTGCTGCTACGATCAATCCTTATTAGTGCAGTAACAATGCGCATCAACATAAACATGTGTTAAATATGGTAGTTCTGTTTTTCGCAGAGTTGTTTAAGAGCCGAGTTTTTTGGTAGCACAGTTACTTCTTAGCTCAGTAAATTTTTTCACGGGAAACAGCAAAAAATTATTGCGAATTTTTGAATTCGTTTGTTGTGGTTTACAAAGAATTTTTTTTCTTTACTTATAAATTTTGTATCTTTCAAAACCAAATGATTATTAATAATAAATAATGTAATTTATTGTTGTTGTTTACAGTATAAAATATGGTACGTACTGCACTTATTAAAATAAAAAGTAGGCTTTCGTTCTCAGAGACGTTTAGGCTATTGATTATGTCTTTTAGAAAGGAATTAAGACGTTCATGGGTTTTTATTGCAGGAATCGTTCAATGGGTTATAAAAGAAAATAAAACCGCGGTGTGCTATTAAATGAGAGAATGGAAATTGAAGATAGGGGTGCAAAAGCCCCCTTATTGGTTTTTCCAATATAACTCGTAAACGAAGCAAAATTTGGAGATATTGTCCTCAACACTTTTTGTAGAAAATTAAATTTCCTATAGGTAACAATAATGTTTTTTTTTTAATTTATAAAAAATTTTTCTTACCAAGACAGTCAAAACAATCACAGAAAAAAAATCTAAAAATTCGATTTTTTGAGTTTTTTTTACTTTTTTGGTTGTATTTCTTTTTTGGGATAAGATAGGCATTAACATTGCTGTAATAAAAGAAAGGAGATTAAATTTCCCTCAAAATGCTGTTTTTATTATTTGTTTTCATTGAAAAATAACCGAAGTATGGTCATTTGAACCTATCTTTTTTTGGCATTTTCAGTTTTACTCAAGTAAAAAAGTAGCATTTGAGGGAAAAGAACGATAACTTAGCAACGGAGAATTGAAAGCGGTTGTTTGTAGAGGGGTTAAATACAATAATTTCTTACTATGGGAGGGGGTGTCTATCTCCCCCCGTTCAGGCGGGAGGGGCAGTTTTCTATACTTTAAATCAAAAAAAAATTATTTAATGTACTTTAATATCAATAAATAAAATAACAAGAGTTTTTTTTTTACTTTACAACTTTAATTCGGTACTTTAAGTGGAACTTCTTCAGCTTCGGTGTTGACATCTGTAACAAAAGATCTAACAATTGGTGATAACAATTTTTGGTCAAGCTCTTTTTTATCCGACAGAATAATAAAACTCAGGACTATAGATGTAAACCAAATAAAAATAGTTCCTAAGACTGCATACCAATAGAAAGATATTTTAAAAATCGAAAAACTTTTTGCCTCGTTTTCTTCCACCAGTAAATGCTCTCTGTAAATATACATTTTATTATTCTATTCGTATTATATTTAATATTTTTCATTCTTGTTAACATACGTTGGAAATGGTGAAGATATATTAACCTCCTCACAACCATCAGTTCGCACTGGCAAAAGATCATAAGATAGGTTTCCAGCATCTATTTCCCTTTGAGCTCCATAGCAAATGACTAACATTCCAATTAAGCTTAGAATTAAACCTATCAATGCTGCCTATTGTAAACAAAATTTTAAGGAAAATTAAGAACTTCATATTTCAATTTATACCCTTCCATGAACTCTTGGTACTAATAATCCAACTGTAAATATACCAAACACAGCTCCATGTGAAATTCCACTCACAGTGTAAACAACTTGCAAAATCGATTTGAATTGTTCAACAACAATTCCACCCATAACGCAGTATGTTCCAATAACGACAACACAGATTTTCATAAAAAGATTTGCCTTCCATTCAGTGTGGTTGATATAGGATTTAACACAATCGAAATAGATGATTCCTGATAATGAATTTAAATTTGCTGAAATTGTACTAAATAGAAGATGAAAATTCATAAAATAAAGACAAAATTTTTGGAAAACCTGTTAAAGAAATTACCTCAATGAAGCACTAAATACACAAGAAATGAAAACTCCAGGAATACCGTGCATATGTCCAACGACATCTTGAACGAAATATGGTACCATTTTGTCAATTTTATCTACAGCCTAAATTATTTAAAAAAATAGTTAAAAACAGTTAAAAACTAGTTAGCAAAATTATTTAAAACGGAATTCAACAACACTTGTGCCAAAATCTATTATTAAGTTTTCTCTTAAAAGTTTTTATTTGTTCATAGAATTTCGTAAAAGTACCTTTGTGGCAATAGGATCACAATCATAATACTTAGCAAATAGTATTACTCCAGTAAAGACGTTTAACAGCATGATGATTAAAAATCCAACACCAAAAAGGTAAAGTGATCTGTGAATTGTACCAAAATATTATCAATATCAAATACAACAAAGGAAACTATTATTATTGGGGTGAAACAAAAATTGCAGAAAAAGCATTAATTTATTAGTTGTTACGCTACTACATCCTCGGCGCACATAGGAGTATTTTGCCCACAAAGCTGACAATAGTTAAAAATTAATAATTACCTAACCAAATTCGAAAAAATATTGCATTTAAATTCAACGAAGCAGGGTTTTTCAGGGATATTTAATTGTTTGTTTATAATCTTTATAAATGCCTCTATTTTTTTCCTTTAATACACCCCGTTTCGTTTATTACTCTTGGAGCACCCTGTATATAAATTTGACAGTCAGTTAAAGATCAAAAAAATTTAACTTGTTTTACTATTAAGTCAGTGATTAAATTAGAGAGAGAACTTACCGAACGGGTCACTGTGGTGTATGCGTAACTTTTTTTCAGTGACAAATTTTAATTCATACGAGTTGACTATTCTATAACCTTTCAAATGGGTTAGTGGGTGATTTCCAGGTTTGTAAATTCAAATGAAGAACAACCATTTCAACTGCATGTGCAACACAAACCCAAATCAAAGAACAGACGTCGAATTACGGCATACGTACGTTAACGTACTGACGCCTTATGTCTCTATCTTTTTCTTCTGATTAAGTAGAGACATTAATAGTCAAAACTTTAGCGTTTGATCATAATCGTATACCGTAATTTGACTTCAGCATTCCGAAAAACCATTTGTCCTGAAAAATCAATCAATTTTTCGTGATCATTTCACACAAATCATTCCGCTCCGCACAACATTCGTCTGATTTTGAGTCATACAATTTTTCGTTATTCACTAAATTTATGAAACTGCTCTATGAACTCCGTATTGCGGAGAAAGAGGAGATATAAACTGAATCTAAGAAGAAATTTAAGGGCATCTCAGAAAAGAACTTCTCGGAATGTTTTATAAGTACGTATTTAAAATCACAGGTTTATTGCATCCACTGTGGACTAGTTTGCAAGAGATAAAATAGATTGTGGTGGAATGACCCATTCCGAGTGATTTGACTTGAATATTTTGAGGTATTTGTTCCAAAACTATTACATATTCAATACGTTTAGTATTTAAAAAAAAAATAGCATGAATACACTTCTAAGACTTTTTTTTTTTTTTTTTAGCATAAGAACTAAATTTGTATTATATACGTATTTTTAACTCATAATTGAGATTTAATCTCACGGCTTTTGAAATAAATAAAAATGAAATGAAATGAAACTTGGCAAACGAAATAATTTCAACTGAGAAATGCCATATCTGCTAAAATCTAAATTTTGATTTAATGAATGATTTAAGTAATGATTCAAAGTATTTAAACAAGTATTCTTTTTTATAGAAGTTTTTACTAAGTCTAACAAAATTTAAAAATGTGGTTTTGAAGTTTCGCTAATATTTTAATATTTTTTTCGATGGGCTTGTTTTTTTCCAAATAGTAGTGGAGTCAAATTAAGCATAAAATATGTAAAATCTCGGAATCCATGGAAAGTCGATGAATCTGTAAAACTAGTATAGGGCTGCATTATTAAAAAGGAGAAATTATAAAGTTAAAAAAAAAAAATTCACCGCTCTCGATTACAACGGTTTTTATGGACTGTTTACTGTTATTCCGTATGAAAGCGTTCAATCGGAATTGATGTCTCATTTAAGATTTTGCTTAAACTTTGTAGGGATGTTCTCTAGGACTGTAAGGAAGCAAATCCATGATGATTTAATTTTGTGTTGCGTGGTTTCCCCGCTATCCGATTTTGATCTTTTGAAAATTGTCATTTTCATGTTACTATAGTTTTGCGTCTGTTGAAGATATTTTTTTGTTTGAAACGGCATTTCAAAGCTTAAGAATATTAATTTTTGAATAAATTTAAAAAAATACGTATGAATTATCCCTGAATTAGCAACAATTTTTGAAAAAATGGTAATTTTACTGATTTTTCATGGTTTTTGACTGGCTCCAGAACCTTGGCTATTATATGTAGGAGGCTTATACTAACCAAATATTAAATATAGATATTTTTTTTCAACAAAATAAATTTCAAATCAACTTGATATCTTCAATAGACGCAAAACTATAGTAACATGAAAATGACAATTTTCAAAAGTTCAAAAGCGGGTAGCGGGGAAACCACGCAACATAAAATTAAATCATCATGGATTTGCTTCCCTACAGCCCTAGAGAACATCACTACAAAGTTTGAGCAAAATCTAAAATGAGACATCAATTCCGATTGAACGCTTTCATACGGAATGACAGTAAACGGTCCATAAAAACCGTTGTAATCGAGAGCGGTGAAATTTTTTTTTTAACTTTCTTATTTGACCCGTTAATAATACAGCCCTATACTCGTTTTGCAAATTCATTGACTTTCCCTGGATTCCGAGTTATAAAGCTAATTTGACTCCACTATAGTGGTTATGTTTGTATATTATTTTGATTTTTGGTCCCTTAAATGTATTCATTTCTTTTCTACTATGTCCCATTTCATTTGAAAAATGTTTCATTTTTAACATCATCATATCTTTCACTTGGCACTAATTAAATGTAATTTGGTAATATTGTGTTAAAAGGTTTAACTTTGTTTTCTAAAGTTTACAGAAGATTTTCTTAAAAATTAAAAACAAACAAACATACACTGTTTTAATCTTAGAACATACTTTTTTGCATGAGACAACGATGGCAATGCTACAATTCTCTGTACGCAGCTTTGATTGAAGCCAATATAACTACTCCACATGCAAAATGATCCTGTTAAAGCATTCCAAAACGTTGAGCGTGTTGTTAAGTCAAGTTCAAAGCTGCAAAGAAAAAAAAAGCAGAAATTTTAAAATTTATTTTACCAAACTCGTAAGTTTCCAAAGTTCTCCTTAAAAAAATTTATTTATTATGTGGAGGTTTCACAGCTGAAACGGGCCAAGTCAAAAAAAGAAAAAAATCCAAATCTAGTGTCAAAATTTGCTCAAGGGTTGACTCTACTAACGTCTTTCATTAGTTTGTACGAAAAGTGTTTCGATTCAAATTGCCGTTTGTTCGAAAACAATATTCACCAGATAGAAGTAAAATTTAATAATTTATTTAAAAACAGTTTGAGAGTTATAAACCAGTCATTTAAAACATTCTAGGTCGTTGCCTTCCAATGAGTTTTTACATAATATAAATTCTTAAGAACTTAATCTGAAACCTAAAAGAAGTTCGAAAAATTCGCTTTTTTTATAACCTGTGCTAGGTGAAAAAAAGATCTTCCGAAGCTTTAAAATTGATTTTATACCACTGTATCCTAAGAACAATCCAAAAAAATCAGTACTGTGTTATTTGTAACGCCCCAACACCAATTTTTTGTTTTTGGTCACAAAACTATTTTAAATCAAAACTGTGTGAAAACAATAAACAATAACTATCAAAACTTACTTAACATGCAAACGGCCACCATCAATAGAATTTTCAAATACTTGGTTTATTCCACCAGCTTTAATAACACCCATTACAGCTATCAGTACTACAGAACCAATCATCACAAGAGCTTGAACAACATCTGTCCATACTACAGCCTTAATACCACCCTAAAAATTATAAAAAATATTAAAATAAAGTTGTTAAAATTATTTGTTGTATTTTATTTAGGTATGTTACTTACAAGCATTGTATAGAACACACATATTGAGCACACTAGTGCATTAATGACATGTATATTATTGCCAGTTACTGCTCAAATAAAATAATTTAAATTTGTTAAACTTCATATAAGAGCCGATTTTTCCATCTTCTAATAAACAGTCAGTTAACTGTTCGACGAATAAATTTATTAGGCTCATAAACAATCGGATAACAACATTGAATTTTTCAATCAAAAATAATTTATTCTACAGAATAACAAAAAAAAAATTGTCAAATTCAATAATATTCAAAACTAAACGTCTTTTTTATTTATAATTGTTTTTGTTTTCTTGTGTTCCTCTGTATTCTTTGTCAAAATTATTTCAAAGCAGCTTTGACAATTGACACAGTATTTTTATTGATATTATTCCTTAGAATAATTTTTATTCGTCTCTGAAAGAAGCAGATAGTTTTATTCATAGGAATAAGCTATATCTGCCTGTTGAAAAAATGATTTTTTCTCTATCAGGAGAATAAGTACTAACTGACTGTTTAACTGACTGTTGAAAAATTGGCCCTAAGAAATATAAACTTAGTTTACTAAGAGCCAATTTTTCAATCTTCTAATAAACAGTCAGTTAACTGTTCGACGAATAAAGTTATTAGCCTCATAAGCAATCAGATAAAAACATTGAATTTTTCAATCAAGAATAATTTATTCTACAGAATAACAAAAAAAAATTGTCAAATTCAAAAATATTTCAAATTATACGTCATTTTTATTCATGATTGTTTTTGTTTTCTTGTTTTCCACTGTATTTTTTGCAAAATTCTTTCAAAACAGCTTTGACAACTGACACAATATTTTTATTGAGATTATTCCTTAGAATAATTTAATTCGTCTCTGAAAGAAGCAGATAGATTTATTCTTAGGAATAAGCTATATCTGCCTGTTGAAAAATTGATTTTTTCTCTATCCTTAGGAATAAGTACTAACTGACTGTTTAACTGACTATTGAAAAATTGGCCCTAAGAAAACAATAAAGTTACCTTGAGAAAATGCTAAAGATGGAATGAAAATATACACCGGTAAGTTTAAAAATGTCGTCAAGATAAATAAAACAGTAACAATTTGGCGTGTTGTTTTGTTAAATCTTCTTTGTAGATACTGCAAATACAGAAATTTGGAATTTTATTTTAATCAATTTTCTTTAATTCTTAAGAAAGGAGAATGCCCAAAAAACCAGCCCAAACAATGAGACATAACAAATATACAATCATTTTTTGTTCTCAAATACGGGAGCTGGTCAAAATTCTGCTTTTTTAATGAAAATTCAAATTTTCAAAATTCGGCATTTTTTCTAATCCGACTTTCAAAATTCCGCTTTATAAAATTCTGCCAGTATATATTTGAACAAAAAAATTCTGACAATTCTGTTTTTTTTTTTTTAATAGCATTATGGGCTTGCTTAAGAAAAATACACCTCAATAATTTATTTCAACTTTAGGCAGTGTGCGAATTGCGTTAAAATGTTGGTTAAAATATGACGTTTGGTTAAAATTTGACACTAGCATGGTGAATAAAATGGGTTAAAATTTACCCAGCTGCGGAGCAGGGTAAAATTTGACACTAGTGATTAAAATTTGACGTTTCTCAAGATAGAAAGATCAAGATAGATTTGAAATTATTTTTGTTATAATGCGTTGATATTTTAAGAAATGTTAAAAGTATTAATACAGATAGACCGAGAGCCCAGAGCAGATTTTGGGAGTTTTTGGATAACCGAAAATGAGTCATATGTATGTGTAGGTAATAGCGTTCTGATGAAGAATTCGAAAGTCTGGCAGGTTTATTTCACGGCATTCTATGGTTTATGGGGAGTTGAAAAATGCATTTTTTCCGATTTTTGTGTCGAGTATATAACCACTTTAATTCATATAGAGCCGATAGAGGGCGATACCTTGATTGCAAAAAGTTCGGTCCCAGACGTTTTATTCACGGCATTACCCCCGCCAGACGTCCTTGAAGATTCGCGAAATGGCGATTTTCATACAAAAGTCAGAATATTATTTTTTGCAAGATATATAACCGTCTGGTGGTACCTATTAAAAAATAACCACTACCCCTTGATAGAAAATAAATTAGTGCCAGACGTTTTAACCACGGCATTACCCCCACCAGACGTCTTTGAAGAGTCGCGAAATGGCGATTTTCATACAAAAGTCAAAATATTATTTTTTGCAAGATGTATAACCGTCTGGTGGTACCTATTACAAAATAACCACTACCCATTGATAAAAAATAAATTAGTGCCAGACGTTTTAACCACGGCATTACCCCCGCCAGACGTCCTTGAAGATTCGCGAAATGGCGATTTTCATACAAAAGTCAGAATATTATTTTTTGTAAGATATATAACCGTCTGGTGGTACCTTTTAAAAAATCACCACTACCCCCTGATAGAAAATAAATTAGTGCCAGACGTTTTAACCACGGCATTACCCCCGCCAGACGTCTTTGAAGAGTCGCGAAATGGCGATTTTCATACAAAAGTCAGAATATTATTTTTTGTAAGACTGCCTTGAAGAGTCTCGAAATGCTTTATTATAAATCTACTGTTATATATCTTGCAAAAAATAATATTTTGACTTTTGTATGAAAATCGTCATTTCGCGACTCTTCAAGGACGTCTGGTGGGGGTAATGCCGTGATTTAAACGTCTGGCACTAATTTATTTTCTATCAATGGGTAGTGGTGATTTTTTAAAAGGTACCACCAGACGGTTATATATCTTACAAAAAATAATATTCTGACTTTTGTATGAAAATCGCCATTTCGCGAATCTTCAAGGACGTCTGGCGGGGGTAATGCCGTGGTTAAAACGTCTGGCACTAATTTATTTTCTATCAGGGGGTAGTGGTGATTTTTTAAAAGGTACCACCAGACGGTTATGTATCTTACAAAAAATAATATTCTGACATTTGTATGAAAATCGCCATTTCGCGAATCTTCAAGGACGTCTGGCGGGGGTAATGCCGTGGTTAAAACGTCTGGCACTAATTTATTTTCTATCAGGGGGTAGTGGTGATTTTTTAAAAGATACCACCAGACGGTTATATATCTTACAAAAAATAATATTCTGACTTTTGTATGAAAATCGCCATTTCGCGAATCTTCAAGGACGTCTGGCGGGGGTAATGCCGTGATTTAAACGTCTGGCACTAATTTATTTTCTATCAATGGGTAGTGGTGATTTTTTAATAGGTACCACCAGACGGTTATACATCTTGCAAAAAATAATATTCTGACTTTTGTATGAAAATCGCCATTTCGCGAATCTTCAAGGACGTCTGGCGGGGGTAATGCCGTGAATAAAACGTCTGGGACCGAACTTTTTGCAATCAAGGTATCGCCCTCTATCGGCTCTATATGAATTAAAGTGGTTATATACTCGACACAAAAATCGGAAAAAATGCATTTTTCAACTCCCCATAAACCATAGAATGCCGTGAAATAAACCTGCCAGACTTTCGAATTCTTCATCAGGACGCTATTACCTACACATACATATGACCCATTTTCGGTTATCCAAAAACTCCCAAAATCTGCTCTGGGCTCTTAGACTAAGAGTACTTCCTCAAATTAATATTCATTTTGAAAAATTGAAAATCTACTAATTGTTTGTTTGTTTTTTATTTTTTATGTTTCTATTTTGTTTGCAGCTGGTGAACTACGAATTAGTGTTAGAAGACTGAATTAATAAATTTCTTTTTGATCATAATTTATCGATACATTATCGATAAAATAAAAAAAAAAGTATGTGAAATTGAGAATTTCTTACATTTTCATACTAGAATATTTAACTTGATATATTTTCAACTGGGTTTTGTTAAAAAAAATAGTTAATTGAATATAAGAAAAACCATTTTTGAGGGTAGTTTTGTTTTATCTTGAGGGAATTTTATTCAAAGTAGTACCAAGAAAAAAGTCCCATTTAATACATTTTAACCCAATTCGCACAGCAAAAAAATTAATTTGATCCCTTTTTTAACCAAACGTCAAATTTTAATCGTGGTAGAAATTTTAACCAACATTTTAACGCAATTCGCACACGGCCTTAGTACTTTCCTTTAGGTTTTTGTTAAAGTGTCCCAAATATTCTTTTAAAATGCATAGATTGACTTTCTGTCTACTAACATCTTTAATTAGAAACAATGTTGTATGATAAGAAATATTTCTTTTCTTATTCAATTTTTTGAATATTCATCTTTATTTGATAAATTGAAAAATTTTTAATTGTTTTTGGAAAATATTTAATATTAAAATCAATTTCAAATTTATTGTATCAAAAAAAAGTTAATATGCAAAAAAAAGACAAAGTAAGTAATCTATTTTTGATTACCTGTACAATTTGCGAGAAGACGAATTTACTGAATTCTGCAAAAATTAATAAAAGTTTTGGAAAATACATATAAAAAAGTGCGCTCTTTTTAAGATTTTCCAAACCCATTTTAAATTATATGCAAAAATCAGAATTTATAAAAAAAAAAACAGAGTTTTGAAAAGCAGAATTTTGACCCCAACTTCTCAAAAACACATCCCCGAAACATGGTGTGATCATTCTAAATATTGTTTTTTCATACAAAACTATTTTTTTAGGACGCCATCAGGTTATTTTGTTTTTGCTTCCTAGTACCTATGGAAAAATATTAAAATTTCATGTGCCATTAGTTTAGATTGTTTTTAAAATGCAGTTGTGTGCTTGTTTTTAGGTAAAATACACGTGAGATCAACATGAAACGTGTGGTTGAACATGAAATGATTGGTATCTTTCATAGGTCTTTGATTTGAATGTATAAGATGTGAAACTCATCCAGACCCCAGTCATATAATTCCAATATAAAGTACATTAACAATGCAGATTCAAAAAAAAAAAATAACTGCTGAAGCTGGAAGATTTGAAGGTTTTTGAGTTAAATCCAAAAAAACTGAAAACCGAACAATGTAACCGTTTTCTCAGAAACGAACCAATGGATTTAGAAGAATTTTTGGCTGAAGCATACGTTTATGCTCTGGAGCTCCGGTTCCGGTCTATTTAATAGACCAAAAAGTGATTTAAGTGAGTTCAATCACTAAACGTACCTATTGTATTTAAGTGCCTTACACATATAATATTTTTAAATGGAAATCCACTATGAATTAAAATGTCTTCACATAAATTAACCTATTTTGAAGCCTAAAAACAAAATGATTTTCTTATTAAATTAAAAAAAAAAATCATTAACATTCAAAAAATCAAGAAAATTTGTCCACTTATTTTAAAAAGGAATTCTTCTTGGCAAAAAACTATGCAGAAATACTTTCAATTTAATACTGTTTCTATTTTTTTTAGTACGTATTTTTTTCGAGCTAGAGCAAAAACTGCATATTTTGTTGACACTGCAGAAGGCGTTAGTTTCAATTCAGGTCCCATGGTATAGATGTTTCCAATATAATAAGAATGAGGATTAAGAAAGAACCTGTATAGTATACCAAAGGGCTGGCAGCATTAAGACTTAAGACCCATAAATAATCCCACAAAATTAATTTGAGTAGAATCTTTAAAGTGATTTATCATAAATGAGTCATTTATTTGTCATGTCCCCTTATTGTATAGTTTATAACTCACTTCGTAACAGTTTGATATATTATTTTCATAGAACACTGGAATTACCAAGGAACATAATACCGGAACAACTAGAAATATACATAGAATAGTAAATATAAAATTTATTCCATAACCGTAAATTTCTGATGGTATTGTCATTATTGCGATTCCAGAAAGTTGACTGAAAAATAATAATTTTTTGTGTAAAAAATTAATTTTTTAAATACCTAGTTTAAAAATTTTTTGTGCATACCTCGCTACCAACGAAATAGCAATTGGCAATGTTTTCATTCGCTTTCCACCATGAAGATATTCTTCTGTAGTATTTTCAGCTTTTGAACAAAATCCAAAATATAATCCAATCGATGCGGATACTCCTAAAAGTGTAACGAAAACAACATAATCCACTATTCCAAATGAAAACACATTGGTCATTGCACTAGAAGCATTTGTTATGTTGACCGCCATGATTATGAGACTGATGAAAACCTTTAAGGATTTTAACTATTACAAATATACGTAATTATCACTATTATGACCTTATCACTAGAAACTGGATTGTTAAAATGAATTAAATTATTCATTTATTCATTATGAAGTTAAAATAAAACTATTGGTTAGAATATATCCAGTATCGTTATCTAAAACCCAATGTAAATGAAACCAGATAAGAAAGATTAATAACAATTTATTAAAAATCACAATTTTTTTTATATCTATATTGGGAACTAGATTGGATAATCGCTGCTCCCGAAATTATAGTTTTCAATGTAACATCCTACTCCTACTTCTAAAATAGATGTCAAGATAAAATAGTGGCGAAAAAATTATTATTTTAGGTGTTAAGCTTGAGGAAATGATCAGGTGAAAATTAGACAATTTTGATAAGATAAACCCATATTATAACATCACGTGTACCCTCACAAAATGCAAGGCATGAAATGGATATTCTTATTTAAATATCATAAAATGGTGAAAAGTTAAGTAAAGATACTTTTATAATTAAAATAATTTACTATTTGTATTTAAATACGATTACATATAAACAGAAACTTGTACACAACATCCCTTATCTTAAAACGTGGGTTAACAGCTGAAAGCTACCTGATTTATGCATTTAGCTTTTGCAGCTGATGTTGTCTTAAATACTCTAGTTCTAGTTATAACAGCCAAACTCAATTTTGTCAATCGATTAAAGCAAAGCACTTTTTGCAACATCATCTGAAACTTATCAAGAGGAGCATCGTTTCAAGTTTATTATCAAAATGTGATCAAAAACAAGATCGAAGCGGTGGATGGAAGTCTGTGTCTGTGGTTCCGCTTCAAAAAGAACAAAGCCGATCGTTTTTTCCGGAAAGGTTTATAACCTTAGAAAATGGTCTTACGATAATGAGGGCTTGATGGTGCTACTTGCTTATCCCTTTGACATTCCTTTTCAAAAAGTAAATTTTCATACCCCAAACACAGCAAATGGAGTATATCTATAACACGGTGTAACACTCAAAATATACGCGGGCGGAGACCTATCAGGTTTTGTAGAGCTAGTCGCACTGAATACGAAACGGTATTTGAAAATACCCTAACACCCCCAAAATCTGGAGTTACGGGCAAAAAACGGTTTTTTGGACCTTCACCCATTGAAAAAATTCTAGCTTCGACAATTTTTTACCCGTTTTCGATTTTTTTACAGTTTCTGAAATTGAAAAATAAAAACAAATAAAAACAAAAAATATTTTGAAAAAGGAAAAATCTGATAAAATAATTTTTCAATTTTCTCAAAAACTAGAAGACATAGAAACATATAGTTTTCACTGTTCGATAAGGAATCAATTGAGGCAGTTTTCGGTGTGAGTAATTTTTTTACTAAAATTCACAGTCTGGACAAAAAAAAAATAAAATTAGTTTTAAAAATTTTTTTTTCGCCTATTTTTAACTTTGAAATTGATTATTTCAAAAAGTATTGATTATATTATATTGATTTAAAAATTATAATCAAATGTACAATTTTGCCTTTCGGAAATGGTATCATTTATTACTGTAAATGTTGCCGTTGTTTTTTAATAATTTTTTTTTTATTTTGATAATGTTTTTTTAGAAAAATGCCCCTCCCACTTAAAGGGGGAGAGATAGACCCCCCTCTCAAAGAAAAAAATGTTTGTATTGAGCTCCTCTAAAAAAAACCGTTATCAAATCCTGGCGCCCAAGTTATCCTACTACGTGCCAAAACAACATTTTTGTTCTGTACCTAAAAGTTCGAATTTCTGTATCTGGGTTGAAATCGAAAATTTTTTTTTCTAAGCCAATTTTGAAGTGATTTTCATAAAAAATACCTCGATTGATTGGGAAATACAAATAGTTTTAGAATATATTTTTTAAATAGCATGTTGTTTTGAAAACATATACTTTAAATTGATGCCGAAGTTGGGCAAATGACGAAAAAAATGGAATTTTTTAACTTTGGCAGCTTATAAATTCTAAGTGGTTTAACCGAGTTACATGTTTTATACATTGTTGAAAAGGTATATTTACCTTCTATCAGAAACTGTAAAAAAATGGGTAAAAAATTGTCGAAGCTAGAATTTTTTCAATGGGTGAAGGTCCAAAAAACCGTTTTTTGCCCGTAACTCCAGATTTTGGTGGTGTTAGGGGATTTTCAAATGCCGTTTCGTAATCAGTGCTACTAGCTCTACAAAACCTGATAGGTCTCCGCCCTCGTTTATTTTGAAACCTCATTTTTGTAACACCGTGTAATCTATCTTACTTCAGAAATCACTTTTTACATACTCACAAAAGTTCTTTTGGCTATTGGAAAACTTCGGGATTTGGGGTATGATATACCCATCTTACCTATTCTCCTGCATCATCAGACTTTCTTCTGTTTCTTACCATAAAAAAATTGTATCTCAGAAGCGATTCGGGTTCAATGAAGAAGTGAAAAGGGCCATTAATGAATATTGGATTTGGAAATTTCAACTAATAAATTATAATATGTGTTTGTGTGGGATTCCCTTTTTTCGCATTATCTTTGTATTTAAACAGCTATACACGCTAGAGCGTGTATAGCTGTAGACAAAATCTTAGGTATAAAATGGAGGATATTTTTCTGTTTAAAAAAAATGACTTATCTTATCACAATGACAAGCTACACTTTTATGCAAAGCCATCAATACTATTTTTTTATACAGCCGTATAATTAATATATCTTATACATAAGTACTGGTTTTTATTTACTTTACTTAGGGTCAAATATAACGCCTTAATGTTTTCCAGAAAGATAAGATGGTTTTGTGAACAATAGGCATTTGGTTATTTTCGTAAAAAAGTATAATTTTGCTTTAGTTGACACCTCGTCAACAACAAGTCACTAAAAGTCTAAGTCTAAAAACACACTTCGAACACAACTCAACATTTAGGTACCTAAAAACGGACAAGAATTTTTTATAAAGGTCCAGTACTGGAAGTTAGTTCAGTAATAAAAAATAGAATGCCCAAACAAAGATATTTACAAATCATTTTATGCATTCATTCTTTTTCTTCGTTTTTATTTATTTATTAAGGTTTTGTCATTAAAAATAAAAACGACTTTTTGAAAATTTTGGAACCAGTCGTTTTTTTTTTAAATTTTATTTTTACAAGTATTGGTTTCGTGTCGAAAAAAAAATTTGAGGTTTTAATCGGAACCAACATTACGATGATGGAGAATTCCGAAGAAGTGGGTCTCGCAATTCAGTCCGTCCGTCTGTGCGTTCATCTGTACACATTTCCACTGCCTAAACGGGTGGTCGGATTTTCTTCAAATTTGGTAAAGATGATTTTTATAGAATTTCGAAAGTTTGTTTTTTTTTGTTTTTTTTATATCTCGTTTAGAACGTAGGTATACCTCCCATACAAAAAATACGATATTGCGAATTTCTCGAAAACGGCTCTAACGGTTTTGATTAAACTTTGTATACGTAATATTTAAAGCAATGGCAATAAAACTGCATTTTTATTTTTTTATTTTTCTCAAAAATGTCAAATAACAAAATTTTTTTTTACATGAAAAAAATGTTGTCTCAATGTTGACTCTTCCCCTTCATTAACCAAATTTCTTTAAATTTTATTTAGAGGCAGCTCTTATCATGTACAAGTTAACTAACATAAAAGTGCTTTGGACTGCAAGACCAAGTACGTGCGACCCAGTCGTGCATTTTATTTTTTTTTTTTATTGTTTTTGTATAATTACGACATACTAGTAATTTCATTGTTCCCCTTCTCTTAGATACGTTCTTCTTTTGTATTCTTTAACTAAGAATCGGGGTTTCCCACTTAATCACGATAAGAGTTTTTTTCCAAATCTATATAGATAGTAACCGCACTCTGAAGATCACTTTGTGTATAAATAGCCATCAGTTTGTCATGGTTATAATCAGTAAATTTTGTATTTGTCACGTCAAAATGTCTAAAAATCGTATTATTATACTTTCATTTCTTTTCATTAATTTGTTTTACTTTTCATATGGAAAACAATTCTCTAAATGTGAACTTGCTCGTGAATTGGACAAATTTGGTATTCCTAGAAATGATCTTCCCGATTGGGTGTGTTTAGCTCGTTTTGAAAGTGACTACAAAACGAATGCAATTCATACAAACAATAATAGATCAAAAGATTGGGGAATATTTCAAATTAACGACCGATTTTGGTGCAAACCGGACGATGGTCGAAGATCACATAACACCTGTAATATAAATTGCAATCAACTTTTATTAGACGATATTACTGCAGCTGCAATGTGTGCCCGTAAAATTAAAAAAGAACAAGGATTTAAGGCATGGTATGCGTGGAAATCACACTGTCAAACAAATAAACCAACTGTTAATGAATGTTTTTGAAAATAATTGGAAAGAATCAAGTTCTGAAAAATAAAAAAAAAAACTTGTTTTAAATAAGGTATCAATAGTTATTATTCTGCTTCAGGACAAGGAGTCAACGAAATACACAATAGAGGCCAATAGCCCATCAACAAAAAAGAATAAATATAAAAACATACAAAACATACGAATATACGAAACATCGGGGTATTCATTTTTAAGTTACTTTCACAGCACTACTCTTTTTCATAGCTTCAGACACTACAATTTGAATTTTCTATTGATGATTGACTGTTCACTGTTCTTCTTCTTCTTTTTCTTTTTCTTCTTCTTCTTGTAGTCCAGGGGAATTTTGTACATAAACAATTATTCAAAAAAACCGAAAACGTTCCAACTTATCGTTCTGAAAATAACTTTTAATTCTTTTAGTCCGGTCAATTTAGACATCCCAGGTTACATTAATTCCCAGCAAGCTGAAAATTGGTAGGATTGTTGGAAACGCCATCATAAATTAAATCTAAAAAGTCCTCATCGATCCGAGGCCTGGAAAAAGAATTTACGGGTTGTAAAAATTTTCAATGCAAGAATTGTAGACCAGATTATTATATATAAAAAGTGTCATGACACTTTTTTTCCTAAGACCCACCGTTTCTTAGGTATAACGATTCAAAAAGTTGAAGTTGAGTTGTAATCGTCATAATCAGGCCTATTCTGAAAAAAAAACTCATAACTGAAAAGTTCCTGAAATTTCATTATTTTTTTAGCTTGAATTTCGTTCTTCAATGGTTAAGAACATGGGGAAAGCAAAAAAAAAATGGAAATTTTCGCCATTTTTCCGATTGGAACTGGTTGCGATAGAACTTTTTTCTATCTGTTTTTAGAACAATCATAAGTGTAGCTATCAGCCGTTCTAGGGTTGTCCATTCTCTATCGGACACCCTGTATTATATTCGGACCTAATCTAAACAAAAAATACCAGGGAAATGGTTTCGGCAGAAGGGCCCCAATCGGAAAAATGGCGAAAATTTCCATTTTTTTTTTGCTTTCCCCATATCCTTAACTATTGAGGAACGAAATTCAAGCTAAGAAAACAATGAAATTTCAAGAACTTTTCAGTTAGGAGTTTTTTTTCAGAATAGGCCTGATTATGACGATTCCAACTCAACTTCAACTTTTTGAATCGTTATACCATACCTAAGAAACGGTGGGTCTTAGGAAAAAAAGTGTCATGACACCTTTTATATATAATAATCTGGTATACAATTCTTGCATTGAAAATTTTTTGATAAGACTTACCGTTTTGCTGAAAATCGTGAAAAACCAGTTTTTGTGACCTTTGACCACCCGTACATTTTTTTTTTTTCAGGCCTCGGATCGATAAGGACTTTTTAGATTTAATTTATGATGGCGTTTCCAACAATCCTACCAATTTTCAGCTTGCTGGGAATTAATGTAACATCACCCCCTTATTTGAGTCTAATTTGACCGGACTATTTTGTCTTCCATATTAATTTTCGTTACGACATTTCTCTTAACTGACGATCTGTACAAAATAGCTTCAAAGCATTAAAGAGAAGCAATTGAACTTGTTTAATTAAAATTATCTGTTTTGTATTTTGTGCCCTTTGACATCAAACATAACTTTATCAACTCTTATTCTGAATGTGTTAAGATTAAATTACACATTTTATTAATCACAGCCAATATTGTATATCATTGTTGTGTTAAGGGCGATACAGGAAGATTGCATTGTTATAAATCCAGTTGTGTTTAAATTCTTAAAGTTCATTAAAGGCTTGTGTTTTATTGTTTTCAAAATGTCATTTAATGCAACAGATACCGTTAACTATTCTAAAAATTTCACATTTGGAATGGAAGACTACACAATCTTAGGTTTAATGTTGGCTATATCAACAGCCATTGGTATATATTTTGGATTTTTTTCGGTCAGAAATAATACTGCTGATGAATATTTATTGGGTGGAAAACGTATGACAATATGGCCCATAGCTATATCGTTGATTGCAAGGTGGGAATTTTATTAAAGTTACATTAGATATAGAGTTTAAAATTTAATGAATGATCTTTCTTTAAAAAATATTTAGTCAACTCTCTGGAATATCAGTTATAGCAATACCAGCAGAAATGTATAGTTTTGGTTTCACCTATGTGTTTATAAGTTCATCAATGATTTTTGTGGTACCAATACTGTGCTATTTTGTATTACCAGTTTTTTATGAAAACAATATTTCAAATTGTTATGAGGTAAGTTGGAAAGTTTTAACTGTTTTAACAATTCATTCATTATATTAATTTAAAAAAAAATTATAATTATATGAACAAACTGTTTTTTACTTGCGATATAGGTACTATAGGTACGGTGACCATCCGTCCCGGTTTACCCGGGACTGTCCCGTATTTCTACAGCTTGTCCCAGGTTCTTATTTAAGAAACCCGGGACGTATAAGTGTCCCGTATTTTGTAATCTGTCCGGGATTGTCCCGTATTTGCACATTCTCTGATTTTTGTATTCAATATTTTAAATACTTTGTACGGAAAACAAGAAAACAGTGGTTTGAAATTAAAATTATTCTAATTTTTCGGATAAAGCACTAAGCCTATGCTGCTGAAGCAAAACGAAAATTTTTCTAGGTCTCCAAAGTAAAAAAAACTGCTGCAAGAAAAATTGCCTGGACAAATAAATGGAGGTGACAAACGATTGAAAACTCTCCATATATACTAGCACAGATAAGAATTTCGTTGCCTAAGCTGAGTATTGTGCAACGAAAAGCAAAATTTTTGTTTATGATTTCGTCGTGCTAGTTTTGTATTAAAATTTTCGTTTCGCCTCTAGACTAGGCTAAAGTTTTTTTAAATGTTCGTCAATTATTTAGTTCCAGCCAGCTTCTGTTTGTGTAGTTGCTACACCAGGGAAAATATATTCGAATGGAAGATTAAATAACCCAGAGTTTCCGAAAGTTTCAAGACTTTCAAGGATACGCTAAAAGTTGTGTTAAAGATCATACAATTTCAAAATTATTTAAAATAAAATTAAAATGTTAAAAAGCAGCTCTCCCGTACTTTGATTAAAAAATATTTTTTTTAGAAGTTATTAACAGACATTATTATCCCTCTGTGGGCACACGGGTGCGAATTTGGCATAACAAAAATAAAAAGTGATCACAATGAAAAAGTATAAACCAAATTCGCAAAAAAGAGATGTGTCTACAGAGGGTTGTAAAACCATTTTCTTGATTTCTGATTTCGTAAATGACTTAAATGATTTCAACAAAAACGATCCCAAAAAAATCGTTCTTGTTATCAAAATAAGTAAAAATTATGAAAACTCAGAAAAATTGAAATATTTTTTGAAAAATCAATGTTTTCAAAACGATCCAATGAATTTTGTATCTGTCCCGGGTTTGGCTTCCAGAAATATGGTCACCGTAACTATAGGGCAAGTTTAGGATTAGTAAAAAAAATCGAACTCGAGATAACAATTTTACATGACATTACGATGATGGAGAATGCCAAAAAAGTGGGTCCGGCAATTCTGTCTGTCTGTCTGTCCGTCTGTCTCTATCTGGAGCTGCAGCCTAAACGAGTGAAGTGATTTTCTTCAAACTTGGTAGTTAGCAGTTTTTGGTGATTCCCTAGAGGGGAAATTGAAATTTTTTTTTATGACCAAAACTAACGGTACCTGCCATATAACGGAAATAGAAAAGTTAATTTTTTTCAAAAACGGCTCTAACGATTTTGATTAAAATTTTTGTGTGTAATACTACACATAAGGGCCAACTTTTTAAATAAAAAAAATATTTTTTGTACCGTTATTAACGGTACCTGTCATAGAACGGTTTTTTTCGTTTCTGAATATCTCGTACAAAATTAACCCGATTTAAATGAAAATTTTTATACAAAAGTGTGTAAGTAAAGATAATATTAAAATTTTAGAAAATTTTCAAAAAACGCATTTTTGGTTTTAAAAAAATATTTCAAAATTTTTTTTTGAAAAATCAATTTTTTGAAAACGGATCAATGAAAAATTTTGAAATTTAGTTTTTATATGTAAATTAATTATATCTTCAAAATGGCATACCAACTTTTTTTTTGAAAAATGTTAAAAAAACGGCTCCTACAATTTTCAAAATTTTTTTTCTAAAAATACCTTTTTATACGAGAAATAAAATGGCATATTTGTTTTTTTTTTTTAAGATATTTTAAAACGGAGTTTTATTAATTATAAAAACAGATTTAATTTTTTTTATACTACTTATGAAATTTCTTCAAAATATCGAATTTTAAATTTCTTGAATAAAAAGCTTTAACATTATAGTTACTTTAAGCATAAGAGCAAGTACGTGCGACCCCAGTCGTGCAATTTATTTTTAATAACTCATGGTATGTGAAAAAGAAAAAAAATTGAAATGGTTTTGAGCTCAAAACTATTTTGCAGTTTGGTTTCTTTTATAAAGGAGAATAATTATTAGAACGTAAACGGCTGTTTTATTCAATAATTTTTGCCGCATTATATCCGATCCAGTTACGTGGAATGCATGCCATTGGGGCAGCCAGGGATGTGCCCCGGGGCCCCAGATACGGTTTCCAGGGCCCAACGGGAGATCATGTAAGAAAAACAACGGATGTAATGTTCACTAAGATTATGAAAAATTTCGTCTACTTTATTGTTGGCTAGCCGCACAATTGCTGGGGGTCCGTACCATTACACAGGTCTACAAGGTTTTTGGTGCCGAGACTATGATATACTTTTCTTTAGGTTTTCGGTGTGCTGAATTCGAATCTAAAGTCAGAAATATCCTATCAGCTCCCGTTTTTGAAATATTACCGTTAGAAAATGTAAAAAAAACTACTTTTGAGGTTATGCTTTTATGTGAAGACATGTTTTTTTTTTTAATATAAATTATAACGGTTTCTGTAAGAACTATATTCCTTCTTTCAAGATCTTTTTAAATCTTTACGATATCTTTTTTATTGTTCGAGATATCGTCAGTTTTTTGGCTTATTGTAATGTATCAAACAGATATTACGTTTTCATCTCCTTCTTGATAAAAACACACTTACTTCATTTTAATAATTTTTTTTAATAATTATTGGTTCGCGACAAAGCGAAGTGGCGACAAGGCGACACACAGTGCGTCGATTGTATGGAGATGTTGGAAAAAAATCAAATTTTTGAAAATAAGTTGAGTTTGGAAAAAAAATTGTTTTTAAATGTTATTACAACACGTTTTACAAACTTTAGCGAAATTTCCACGCCCCCTGCCACGCCCACTCCTGAGTGTGCATATTTATATCTAGAAAACGGCTTGCACAATTTGAATAAAATTGAAGAAATTTGATTATCTAGGCGAGTTCAAAAATACAAAATAGTGTCGACCCTATTCGCCCCCTGCCACGCCTACTTTTGTATACATTATTCAATCCAGGAACTTGTATGTATGGGAATTCGGGAAAAAATAAAAAAACAAGTGTTTTGCTAAGATTTCTTGATTTTCAGGCTCTAAATTTGGTTGCATATTTAGTTTTGACTTCATTAACTGCAAAACACCACGCAATCGGGCTGTTGGGTTGGAAAAACAAGCATCAAAAAGCTCCCTAGCGGAACACATTATGTAAAAAATACTCGTAAACAAACACTTGTTGCAAGAGAAAGAGCAGGCTTCTGCAAAAAAAACTTACTTTTTTTAAAAGGTATAATTGTTTACTTTCTTTAAATAAAAACACTTTTTTCCCATCGGACCCCTCCAAAAATATATAGCTTATCGAAGTTAGTACTTAACACGCACAAAGAAGCTTTGATTTGGACTCTCAAAATAAATATAAATTTACATGCAAAAAAAAATAATGCAGTTAGAATAATTATATTTTCTCTCCTGAATATGAATCTAGCAAAAAAAATATCATATCTTCTTTTTTTCTTCAACAAATGCTCTTTTGACCGTTAACTAAAAATCTTACTCTTACATTTTTTTTTTTTATTGATCTTCTGAGCATCTCTGACGACAGAAGATTGAACTTTATCATAAATTAACTGTTGATTCATTCACTCAGACTAATTACCTTGAATTTGGCATACTTGCCCCACATTTTTGGCAATTTTTTTTTTGATTTTTTTCCACTAGTCGCCGCACTGTGCGACATGGTGACAAGGCGACCGACATGGCGACAAGGCGACACGAGACGATAAGGCGACATGGTGACAAGGCGACACATGACGATATGGGGTCCGTTTACTGTTTCGTTTTACTTTTTCACAAAAAATATGTCAATTAACTTAACTTGCTTGACCACTAAAAGCAAAAAAAAACTTTTTCAACTTTTAGCATCCACTGTTGTGATAAATTTTATTTCGGAACACCCTATAAGCACTTAGGTAGTCTAGTCATATGTTTGTTTTTAACAAAATTTGAA
Organism: Episyrphus balteatus; assembly: GCF_945859705.1. Classification (NCBI taxonomy): domain Eukaryota; kingdom Metazoa; phylum Arthropoda; class Insecta; order Diptera; family Syrphidae; genus Episyrphus; species Episyrphus balteatus. The sequence continues at coordinate 94,501,505 of NC_079136.1, forward strand.
AAAATAAGGACAATTTTTAATGTTTTAGGTAGGTAGGTCGAGATGGCGGTCAAAGCAAACCATGTTTGATTGACCCAATTAGCGCAGGATGCACCGTTTTGATACCAAAACTTATGAAACCTGTGAGTGATAATTGGATTTATTTGAAATACATTTTTTAATTGGTTTTAAAAATGTATTTAATGTTTTACTTCAATAGTTTTTTCTATAAATTCCTTTTTCTAAAAAAATTTTTCTTCGGCCATTGATTCCCAAACACACCGTGCTAAACAAAAGGTATCTTAATGCGTTCATAAGTTATGATTTTTCCAACAAGAAAAGTCATTTCGGACAACAGGTCAATGCAGAGGATTATATTGGTCGAATTCTGTTGTTTTAGAATCCATATTAGAGAACGTTTTATAGCCTTAAATTTGATTATCTGAAGAGTTACTGATCAGAACTTTACTGACACATTGCGAAACAAGCCCTTATTTTAATGTATTTAATAACAATACTCTTATTGTTTACATACATATTGTTTACAAACATATAAATTTGTATTTTATGGAATAATAAATAAGATATAAATTTATTATTTGAAGATAACTGCCCTTTCTTTTGTTCTTTCATTACGTCTTCGTTATGTCATTTCTTAAGACAATATTTAATGCATTTAAGTGCATTATTTGAATTTCTTGATTATTTCAAATTATCTGTATCGTATTTTGTGTGACACAATTTTATCAACTCTTACCGCCAGATAAGTTTGAAAATGTTGTACCTACATTTAAATCCACAAATAATTTATCAAAACCAATTTTTTAAGTCATTGTTGAGTTAAGGGCGATACAGGAAGAAAGCATTTATAGTATTCCAATTATTGTATTTTCATTTTTATAGTTTATTGAATATCTGTGTTTTCAAAATGTCATTTAATACATCAGATACTGTAAACTATTCAAAAATATTTACATTCGGAATCGATTACACGATCTTATGTTTAATGTTGGCTATATCAGCAGCCATTGGTATATATTTTGGATTTTTTTCGGTGAAAAATAATACTAGTAGTGAATACCTATTGGGTGGGAAAAAAATGAAAACGTGGCCTATCGCTATATCGTTGTTTGCAAGGTGGGAATTAGATGAGATGAAAATTTACAATTTTTTTTTTAATTTGGTGTTAATTTAGTCAACTCTCGGGAATATCAGTTATAGCAATACCAGCAGAAATATATAGTTTTGGTTTCACACATGTGTTTATAATTTCGTCAATGATTTTTGTGGTACCAATATTGGGCTACGTTGTGATTCCAGTTTTTTATGAAAACAATATTTCATACACATATTAGTCAGTTTTTACAAATCATATAATTATGTATCTTAATTGTCAATTATACATTCTTGGAGAATTTGTCAATTCTTATTTTTGACTTTTTCGTAAACCAATTAACCGAATTCAATGACAATTTTGTACAAACACGTTCCAGCAGTCTAAAATTAAAAATTAAGAACAAATTTCCAAAAAAATAATTTTTGGATTTTTAAAAATATTTCGAAATTTTCTTTTGAAAAATCATTTTTCATTTACTTGAAATTTTGTTTAAATATGTGGAATTTTTTTTTTTTGAACGGCTCACCAATTTTTTTTTATTCAAAAAACAAACGGCTTCAACTGCTTTAAAAAAAAAATTCAAAAATTCTTTGAAGAAATCAAATGACATACTTCATTTTGAAGTAAAAACCACCACGGGTGGTTCGCGCGAATTTTTATTTTCGCACCTCATAATTGATTCTCCCCTGGGCAAAATTTTTTTCGGCTTCGCGTTTGGGTTGTACAAATTATATAGATTCTCATCTGAGCAAAAGTTTTTCCGTTTCACCCTTATATCAACTCAAAAAGAATACTTATCACTTTGTCACGATGCAATTTCGACTAACAATTAAGTTTGCGAACTTCTTTTCTGTTTTTCAACATCTTGTAATTGTACTTTGCATTGGACTAAGTGCTAAAGAAAAAAATAAACCAAAACCGGTTCTCTTTAGGTACTTATACGCAAAAATTAAAAAAAAAATACATGTGGGAAATGAGTCCCGAAATTGTTTTTTTGGGACTTATGTCTCAGTAGTGAGGGACATACCTAAGTCCCGAATTGAATCATTTATTTGCAAAACATGATAAGTCCATGATTTTAAATTTTTCAGGAGAAGAAAAAAACGTTCTATTTTCTTTTGATATGCGTAGAAAAATTTATAAAAAACATATTCTGTAGAACTCTTGCCTAGCTACAAAATATCGTTTCGTTTTTAATTTTTGGAGCGATAGCTCAAAAGATAAAAAATAAAAACGCTTTTGGACTTATCATACTTTGAAAATAAACGGATGTGAAATTAGTTTTTAAATGGATATGCAATTTTGCTTTTAGCCCCAGTCTATCAAACAATTGTATTTGAGAATAAAATACAATGTCCGGACTGCTTATTTAACTTTAAAGTAGCTTTAAACTTAAGATTTTCAGCCATTAATCTAATATACCATTTACACAAAAAGAAGCTGTTGTTTATTTTCAAAAGATGATAAGTCCGGGACTTATTCTGTTTTTGATACTAAAAAAATATTTCGCGTAGCTGTAAAATCGGATATAGATGGAGTAGATACTTCATATTTTAAAGACAGACGTGGTTATCCCTGGAGTACAAATTTAGTTAAAAAAACGAATTTTGAAAAAAAGTGGACTTATCATGTTTTGCAAATAAATGATTCAATTGGATTCCAGTAAAGTGGGACATAAATTCCGAAAAAAACTCGAGACTTATATGCCCCTGCGCGTTTTATTTTTACTAAAAAGCAGTGTTGCCAGGACCGGCTATTTATAACTAAACCGGCTCCTTCAAAATTTGGCTCCTTAAGTTTTCAATTTGGCGATTTTTGGCTTCTTCAAAATTAAAAACTTTTATAAAAAAAGAACTTGATTAGTAATACAGTAAAATAAGGAGAAAAAAGGGGTAAATCTCGGAATGAATGTTAGTAGAAATTTCTTTTGCTCAATATCTTCCTTTTGCCATTCTATAACATATCTCAAAAGTCTAGAAAAATCTCATGTCCGCTTGTCGCGATTTCAAGGTCAAATCGCGAAATGGAGATTTTCAAAATTAGCAAAAATTGGCTATGGTATTACATACACATATGATACATGATTTCAAGGTATTTTTTTATGCTGATTCCAAAAAATCTAAAATCAAGACAATCTGACGTATCTGGAAAAAGTTATACCTGTTTTTCATCTGTCAACTCATATTATTATAACAGTTGCAAACTTACTGCCGAAAAACCCTTAAAAGTTATGGTAGATGAACCAAATTTTGCATGAAGATTTTAGAATCCATCATTATTAAAAATTAAAACAATCTATTATAAAAAATATAAATACCTACGAAATAATGGTATTTTTTGATGGAGGAGCAAATTTTAAGATATGCACTAAAGAAGATTCTTGTTCATCTTAGGAATAAGTGCTAAAAGGCTAACTTTTTCATTTTAATCTTTGTTTGGATATTCTTTAACTACCCTCAAAAATCTAAAAAAATCTCATGTCCGCAAGTCCTAATTTTCTTGGTTTGAAAATAAGGTGCAGATTTTAAAAAATTAATAAGAAAAGTTTAAATTTTTATATGTATACCAACATAAGCGACAAATGTATTCCAACAAAACTCACAAACAAGTCAACCTGACCATCCCTGAAAAGTAATGCACCTTATTCATGTTGATCTGACACAAATATCTGAAGTGTTATTTTCAATATTTAAAATCTGCACCTTATTTTCAAACCAAGAAAATTAGGACTTGCGGACATGAGATTTTTTTAGATTTTTGAGGGTAGTTAAAGAATATCCAAACAAAGATTAAAATGAAAAAGTTAGCCTTTTAGCACTTATTCCTAAGATGAACAAGAATCTTCTTTAGTGCATATCTTAAAATTTGCTCCTCCATCAAAAAATACCATTATTTCGTAGGTATTTATATTTTTTATAATAGATTGTTTTAATTTTTAATAATGATGGATTCTAAAATCTTCATGCAAAATTTGGTTCATCTACCATAACTTTTAAGGGTTTTTCGGCAGTAAGTTTGCAACTGTTATAATAATATGAGTTGACAGATGAAAAACAGGTATAACTTTTTCCAGATACGTCAGATTGTCTTGATTTTAGATTTTTTGGAATCAGCATAAAAAAATACCTTGAAATCATGTATCATATGTGTATGTAATACCATAACCTATTTTTGCTAATTTTGAAAATCTCCATTTCGCGATTTGACCTTGAAATAGCGACAAGCGGACATGAGATTTGTCTAGACTTTTGAGATATGTTATAGAATGGCAAAAGGAAGATATTGAGCAAAAAAAATTTCTACTAACATTCATTCCGAGGTTAAACCCTTATTTGACTGGATTATAGGTATTATGATCACGTCTTAAAAGTCTTCGAAGTAGAACTAAACTTCTTCGAGGTAGAATCTGACGTCTTGCTGAAAAGCGCAATTGTGAATGTACCTACTTTCATTTTCATACACCACTTCTCCTTTAGTTGGATGTTTTAAGGTCTTAAAAATTGACATAAAATCAAATGAAATAAAAGAAAGACATTTTGGAGACATAGATCTATCTGTGAAACATTTATTTTAAAAGTTCCTTTAATTTCTGAAAAAAAAGCTTCTCAAAGTTCAGAATAATGCACAAATTTGAAATGGACTTGACCCATTATATTTCTGAACGCCTCATATTTTGTTTCCACTTTTCCACAATGTATACCTACCTATTTGTTTTGTTATTTATTACTAAAATAAAAATTAAAGAATCTAACTTGAAGTCTGATAAATTTAGAGTATTATTTCTTTTTTTTATTTTTGTTTTAAGTTTTTATTTATGTTTTCATATATTTAAGTTAATTTGAGGTTGGAAAAAAAATGATGAAACAAAATAAAAAAAAAAAAATGATACAAAATACATTATTATGAGTTTTTATGAACAATGTTTGAAGTTGGCGATTTTTGGCTCCAAGACTTCCAAAATTCGGCTCCTTGCCTCTAAAATTCTCTGGCAACACTGCTAAAAAGTACTTTTACGAAAATTACGCTTATTTGATTACTTTCGTTATTAAATCGTTGTTGAAAATAAATTCTCTTTTAATTTATTTGAGTGTGTACTAGGTTCCCATTAGAGAGTGGAATTCAATCCCACCTTGAATGGGAAAGAAAACCACTTTACTAAAGTATGAGAACGAAGTCCCTCAGTGGAGTTAGTTCCCGTGGACTTAGTAACCTGCACCCTTAAAGATGTGTTTTCGTAATTTTAAAATCAACTTTAATGCTTTTTTTTTAATTTTTTATAAAATTAATGAATAAATTAAATTAACTAATTTTGTTAAAATTGTGTCATCCTAAAGAGTATTAGTGTATTATATTTATGGCATTTTATACATCTTCTTATTTTCTTACGATACTAGTTTGTTTATTCTCCAATTAAATCAGTAACTTCATCTATGTATGTACATAAGGGTGGTCCTTGTTTTATTTTTTTTCCTAAGGACCACCCTCATGTACATGACAGGTTTTATGTTTCTATTATATATTCCATTATATACTTTATTACGTTTATTACGTTTCACTTTTATTAAGTTAAAAATATGTAAAAATAAAATATTTTAATTTCTATTTCACAGTATTTAGAATTGAGGTTTAATAAGAAAACACGAAAGATTGTAACATTTGCATATATACTGACAACATTCCTTTATTTGCCAGTCTATATTTTCATCCCATCTTTGGCCTTTTCACAGGGTAAGTAATACAAAGTTTAGTATACATTATTTATATAAATTTAAATAATTTTAATTTTAGTTACGGGAAATAATGTTCATATTGTAAATGGAATTGTATGTTTCGTCTGCGTCATGTACACAATGTTGGTGAGTTAAATTAGCAATATCATTTTGATTATAAAAGTATTAACTTTTAACAGACATTAGTTTTTTTGAATCGATTTTGACTCGGAGCAAATATTAAAGAAATCGGCACAGGTACCACAAAACTGGTAAATTTTTATAAATTTCAAAAATTACTTTCAAAGACTTCTTTTTCGTGCTGATTCAAGCATCACACGAAAACACATTGAATACTATTTCTGTCAAACTGTGTTTTTCAATACAAAATTGACTGACAGAGTAAACTGTCTAAGGTCCAATTTATTCACACTCCATTAAATTTAAAGTCGCCATTAAAAAAGGGAAATTTTAAAATTTGTATGCGATTTGACAGTTTTATAATTTTTAATGGAGCCTTTAAAAATAATGGAGAGTGAATAAATTGGACCTAAATTTAAAGAAAATTTAAAAACTCCACTTTTATCAGATTTTAATTTTTTGTCTGTTTTCGATAACTTTGGCACAACATCAAAAAAGATCGAAAATACCTTACCTTCAACACCTTGTTTCAAAAATTCTATAGTTTGAAAATAATTGAAGGTATGGCATTTTTGGTACGGCATTTTTGATGGTAGGACACTCTTAAAAGTAGGACACAAAATTCCCTAACTTCAAAAGTGCCCTACCTTCAAAAATCTCCCAGCTTAATTAAACTTATTTATTATATGTATTTATTTTAAAGAAAATATTTATGTATATGTTTTCAGGGTGGAATCAAAGCAGTGGTTTGGACAGATGTTATTCAAGGTGGTATAATGGTTGGTTCAATTATCCTAATCGGAGTTATTGGAACGTTAAAAGCAGGTGGAGTTAGTAAAGTAATTGATAATGCAATTGATGGTGGTCGTCTACAAGTCAAGTAGATATAAAATCTTAATGAAATTGTCTATTAGTTTTTCAAATAACTTTCTATATTATTTGCAGCATAGACCTTGATCCTAGAGTTCGAGCTACGGTGTGGAATTGCTTTTTTGGAGGATTTTGCTTATGGATTGGCAGTATTGGACTAAATCAAACTTGTGTTCAAAGGATTGTTGCCTTACCATCAGTTGTATTTGCTAGAAGGTTTGTTAGCTGAAGCCTGGTACGCTGTTTGCGCTAAATTTTAGCCGAGATAAAATTCCCATACAAGTTATCGATAATTTGTATGGGATCCATTTTAGCTCAGATAAAATTTTTCGATAATTTGTATGGGAGCTAAAATTTAGCGCGAGCTGCGTACCAGACTTGAGGCATTTAACAAAAATTAACGCAGAGTTTTTTTTTTCCGATATAGGTCCTTAGTTATAGCTGGAATTGGATTTTTCGTCATCATGACATTCAATTGTCTTACTGGTATTATAATGTACGCGTTGTATTACAATTGCGATCCACTCAAGCTTAAGGTAAGCTAACATATTTGCATTTCACAATATACGATTTTACGATATATCTGGTTTAAGTTCTATTAAAACTCCTGTTAAATAAAAATTTTCTTTCAAAAGATTGTTGATAAGTCGGACAAATTGATGCCATATTTCGTTCAAGATGTTGCTGGGCATTTAACAGGGATGCCAGGTGTTTTTATTTCATGCGTTTTTAGTGCCGCTTTAAGGTATACTCACTAACTTATTAACAAAAATACTTTTTGACTCTAAAAGTCTTCTCACATTGTGTAGTACGATTTCAGCTAATTTGAATTCACTTTCTGGAATCTTTTACTTCGATTGCGTTAAACCCTTCATAAAACATCACACTGAACAGAAAGCCAATTTTGTAATGAAGGCTTTTGTATTCTTTAGTGGAATCTATTGCATTTCGGGAGGATTTATTGTTGAACAGTTTAATTCGATTCTTCAAACAGTTCTAACCATTGGAGGTTTGACCCAAGGCAGTATAGTTGGAGTATTTTTCTTGGGATTATTGGTACCAAAAGCTCATGGAAAGGTAAATGTAAAAACTTACATCTAAATCACCTTATTTTTAAACATTTTTCTTAAAGGCAGCATTGGTAGGACTTGTATCAAGTATGATGGGTGTATTGTGCATTTTTATAGGCGCTCAGATACGAATTAAGGCTGGTGAACTTTCCTACGCTCCACTGCCAACGAGAACTGATGGTTGTTTAAATAATATTACATTGAATACTTCAATGTAAGTTTTTTAAACCAGAGTTTAAAAGTTTGATTTTATGGTGTTTTAAATAATTACAGATTCAAGGATAATTTTAGAGAAGAATCTTTTCCAAAGGACATCGGATTTAATATGTTTGACATTTCATTCTATTGGTACAAATTTATTGGTGTAGTTTTAGTATGGATTATTGCAGTTCCATTAAGTTATTTGACTCCCGAGAGGAAAGCAGTTAACGTTAACTTGTTATCACCTTTCGTTAAGAATATTATGAAACGTAAACAAAGATCGACGACGGCGGCATCGTCGTCGTTGACTGAAGAGCATGAACTGGAATTACCCAATGGTTTAATAAGATAAAGAAATTTAAATTTCAAAAAGTATTCGTTTGTAAATTTATTTTAACTCAGAATACCTAATTTATTTATTTTTTTCACAAAACAAAACCAATGACTTATGTAAATTGTTTTTGCGTTTAAAAAGAAAAATGAGTACAATATAGCCCAGGGAAATTAGTAATTTAAATCGCATTTTTCGCGGGACAAAATTTTTTTCATGGAATGTGTTCGGGTGGTTGTCCTTATCATAAAAGTCAATTTGTTGGGAAAATTGGAGGTTGGGAACAGCCGCCATCTTGGAAAAGAGATTGGTAGCGTTTTTATTGAATAGCTCCATTGTTATTCATTTTAACAGAAAATGACAAAGGTAGGACTTATTAACAATAAAATTATCTAAACAATGATATACAAAACAATTCCGTGAGTTGATTAAATAAAATTTTATAGTTGGTCAAAGTGCGGGTTTGTTTCGCAAGGTTGGGACAAAATGACATTTTTTCATATATCTGACGAACTTTTGATTTGTTTGGATAATTCTTCAAGAATGAATTATAGTACTTATAATTACCTATAAAATGAGCCCACAATCGTTATTGTAACCATCGTATTGTAGAAGTAATCTAACTCCGAAACTCTCCATGTACTAGTCAAAAGTGAGAAAAAAGCTAGTTTTTTGCTAGTAGGCCGAGAAAATTTTGGGAGTAGAGGTATAACCAAAATATAAGTACGCAGTTTTGCTGCCATACTCGTGTTAATGTCGATTTCAAAGGTCTGACAACTCTAATTTTGGGCTTTATACGGTTTTTGGGGGGTTTAATAACGTAAGTTTTCCAGTTAACGTGAATGGGCTAAATTTATACTATTTGAAATTATAAATATACAAGCTGATTCCCTATTATTTTTCCTAAATCTAGACACCCCAATCTTGAGGATGTGACCAATAGAACTCAAGATATAAGCCGTTTATACGATTATGTTTTAGAGGCTTTTTTGTTTCGATTTTTGTTTGTTTATTTGAATTGAAAAGCCTGATATGGTTAGTTAAAAAACCTTACATCGTGAGTTCTATTAACCCCATAGCCGAGATTAAGGTGTCCAGATTTAGGAAAAATAATAGAGCATCAGCTTGTATATTTATAATTTCAAATAGTATAAATTTAGCCCATTCACGTTAACTAGAAACCTTACGTTATTTAACCCCCCAAAAACCGTATAAAGCCCAAAATTAGAGTTGTCTGACCTTTGAAATCGACATTAACACGAGTATGGCAACAAAACTGCGTACCTACTTATATTTTGGTTATACCTCTACTCCCAAAATTTTCTCGGCCTACTAGCAAAAAACTAGCTTTTTTCTCACTTTTGACTAGTACATGGAGAGTTTCGGAGTTAGATTACTTCTACAATACGATGGTTACAATAACGATTGTGGGCTCATTTTATAGGTAATTATAAGTACTATAATTCATTCTTGAAGAATTATCCAAACAAATCAAAAGTTCGTCAGATATATGAAAAAATGTCATTTTGTCCCAACCTTGCGAAACAAACCCGCACTTTGACCAACTATAAAATTTTATTTAATCAACTCACGGAATTGTTTTGTATATCATTGTTTAGATAATTTTATTGTTAATAAGTCCTACCTTTGTCATTTTCTGTTAAAATGAATAACAATGGAGCTATTCAATAAAAACGCTACCAATCTCTTTTCCAAGATGGCGGCTGTTCCCAACCTCCAATTTTCCCAACAAATTGACTTTTATGATAAGGACAACCACCCGAACACATTCCATGAAAAAAATTTTGTCCCGCGAAAAATGCGATTTCATGCCCATATTTTGACTAATTGCCCTGAGCTAATAGTAGTTATAGGAAAAACATTTGTAATAAATATATAAATAAATACAAATTTATATTAGCTGCGTTCCTTTGGAAATATTTATCTATTTTTTAGTACTTAAAGCTGCTTTGAACTACTTTTTCAGTATAGCAAAGTAGTTCAAAGTAATTTTAAGTACTAAAAAGTAGATAAATATTTCCAAAGGAACGCAGCTATTAAATTAATAAATTCTAATTAAAAAAAAATGGTTAGGTATGTTTTACATTTGTTTTAAAATTGAGCTTTGATATCCTCGAACCGCATACGGCCCCAATAAGCTCTAGAATTGGTCCATAGTTTATTCTGATGCACGATACGATATCAGTTTTTAGAGCACGAATTGTTAAATATTTGTTTATGTTTTTTTTTTGGTTGGTACAACTTTTCCTTCAAGCATTTTTTTGGCTTGATATGAAATAAGCAAACACACAAAAATATGCTCCAGAATTTAAAATAGAATTAAAACAAGATTCAGGAGTCTAACTTCATGAGTAGAGCTGTAGCAAATCGTATGTATTCGTTACTAAAATGCGGGTATTTGCTTCAGTAACGAGTAACGAAACGTTACTTTCTAAACAGTATCGTTACTCGCATGTTTCGTTACTGGGTACTGAAGTAACGAAACATACGAGATACGAAACATACGAGTAACGACCCCATTCCAATTTCAATACTAAATCATCCGATATATGAGATACGAAACGAAGTGATACACTCAATTTGGCGCATTTATCATCTCGTATCGATATCATTACCGTAGCCGGAATGCTAACTCCAGATAATTGTATCGATAATAACAGTAGTGCCAAGGTATAGTTGAGTTATCGATAATAATTTATACACAAATATCAAAAGAGACGTTTTAGTATTTTCTCTATGTGGTCGAAATATACCCATGCTGAAACCAATGTGTTTATGACCTTTTTGTTAATGGTCTTGAAATGTAGCTTAAGAATGTACAAAAGTGTTTTGGTTTTTAAAAAAAATTTATTAAATTTGCTAACTTCAAACTCTTATAACATGAGAACGCCGCAACTTAAATTAATGTTTATGGCTTTAAAATGTAGCTTAGATTATACAAATTGTTTTTGGTTTTTTTCAAAAAAAAAAATTTTTTTCACTCTTATACCAACGTACGAAACATACTTAAAATACCAAACATACGAAACGTATCAAATACATGAAATATACGAAAAGTACGAAGCATGCGAAAGTAACGAAAGTAACGAAACATACGAAACATGCGAAACATACGAAAGTAACGAGTAACGATATTATTGATGCGGGTACTAGTATCAAAAGTAACGTATACATGCGGGTACTCATTTTGTCGTTACTTTTACTATATCATGAGTACAGAACTGTGTTTAAATTTTGAGCAGGAGTGCTCACTAGGGAAATGATGGTTAGGTGAAAGGAGTTCGGTATCTTAAGCGCAAAGAAATATGACATTGATCTCGCGGACATGATTATAAAAAGTTTTGTTTTTCTTTCTTGTAACATTTAAATAGTCTCATATTTTTATTTACTTATTTACTACCAATTACATCAAATTTACTCGGAAGATGAATCTAACCGACTAGATGCAGTGTCATCACTGGAAGGAAATTGAAACCATCGGCTGATGCAACACAAGGCAATAATGTTGCATAGAAAGACAAAGTAGAAAATGAATAAACAACAAAAAGAACACATGAGAACAGCACGCAGTAGTTGGTTTGATCTTTCAAATAACAATGGAAAAAAACAAGAAAAAAATGTATTCTATTTTTTTAAGTGACTTAATTATTTAAAAGCTTTCAAATATCCTCTCTTGTTAATTATCTAAAATTATTACTATTTAATAAATTAACAAACAAATTCAATAGGAATTGTGAAATGTTTTCCACTTGACTTTAAGGCCTATACAAAAAACCCAAATTATAGTACGTATACGCCGTAGTGAGCCCTTATTTTGTAATTTCCCTTATTTTGTTCATATACCTAATAATGAATAACGTATATCTTTAAAATATTGTGATCACCATTGACATTTAAATTTAATTAAAAGTTGTCATACAAAATTAAATTTTGAATATTTTTGTTGCCATTCAAAAAACATTATAGTCGGGCGGCTTAGCATTAAAAAAGAGGTCGATTGTGCGCTTTGTGATAAAAGCAAGAAACTAACGTCATTGGTAGTTTTCGTTATTTCAGTGTTCAACATTCAGTGCGCACACAACGTAAGCGGTAGTTTTACTAAAAATCCACCCCTAATAAAATATAAAATTTAACTCAGGTATACCTGCGGGCTACCTGTGTTAATCCAGTCGTTACCCTGAGTAATTCTCGGAACAAAGGTTTTTTTTTAAAATAAGTGTTCCAAGTTAATCCAGTGTAATAAAATCATTAAGTGAAGTTAAGCCGGATATGGGAGAACCATTTAATCCGGAGGCAGCATTTGCTTCCCTTGAAGCTTTGCTGACCCGGATTGTCACCAACCTGGGTCCCGATTATGGACCCAGATTAGCTGATACCTTCAGCAAATTTGTGGAAATTGAACCTAGAGTCAGCAAGGAAGACTCCGACGACAGCATGGAGGTCGAAGACTCTACCAGTGAGTCATCCAGTGACGATGACGACGAAGTTCGCTTGGAAGGAAGCGTGACTGAAGAAGTGGAAATCATCGAAACACCTCCACCCACCCAGACATCAAGCTCGGAGGACGAGTTTCCCTTACCTGGTCAGAAGAGACCACGTAAAGGAAAAACAAACAAGAGCAACACACCCAAACGGCCCCAACTTGAAGGAAAGATTAAGAAGATACCGCCAAAGGAATTGGAAAATGAAGCAGCAGCACCATCATCAGCAGCCACCATCCCGCCAAAATCATCAACACCACCAGCCGCCATCCCGCCAAAAACCCCATCACCATCAGCCGCCAACCCGGATAACATCCAAGGAGAGAAAATAGAGAAATAAGGAGACATTGTAACGCCAACAAAATATCGGTGACATTTAAAAACCGAAACACGAAGACAACGATTATCAGTACCCAGGACAGGACATCATTTGAAGCCGTGAAGAACCATCTACGGACAATGAAGATCCAGTTTAACACGTTCACGCCAAGGGAAGACAGGAAGAACCTCCTGTTACTCAAGAACATCCACTTTACGTGTGAGCCATTAGACGTAGAAGAAGAGCTCCGGATCGAAGGGATCCCAGTGGTCAAAGTGACGCACTTCAAGTCAAGGAGGGCCAAGGCCAAGGAGTACAACAACTTTGTTGTGGAGGTCTCAAAGACATTTGACTTAAACGAGATCTGTGCCAAGACGCTAATAATGAACCAGAGGGTCTACTGGGAGCGGCTCAAGTCCAACGAAATTGTCCAGTGCCGAAACTGTCAGCGTTTCGGACATGTAGCCACCAACTGTGGCCGCCAATACGTGTGCGTAAAGTGCAAAGAAGCCCACGAGCCCGGACAATGCAAAAGGAAGGAAAACACTGGACTCGATGTTTGGTGTGCCAACTGCCAGAAGGAAGGACATCCAGCCAGTTTCAAGGGCTGCCCCACTCTTAAGGCCCGCCTCACTGAGAGGAACAAGATCGCTGCTGAGAAGAAGGCGCAGAAGGAGATCGTCGCCAAATCAGCCTGCGTACTTACCCGTCCAGCGGTCAGCTATGCAGCAAGAGCGAAGCTTAATCTACCACCCGGACCAACAGCAGCTAAGCAGAATCTACCACCCGCAGCGAAGCCAAGGACTCCAGCCAAAACCATCCCTGCGAAGAAAGCGCCAGTGAAACCATCTTCAGGATCCATGAACCTCAACAATGAAGTCCAGCGGCTCCTTGGATCCAACCTCATCGCCCTCATGGATAAAGCCCGGAATGCCGTACCACCCAACTACAACCAACTGAGTGACAACGAGAAGTCCGCGGTCTTGGCCGCCTTTGTCTTCACAGTATGTCACTAAAGAAGCTCCGCATCCTGACGTATAACGTAAACTCGTTATACAGCCTAGAGAAGAGGACGTCATTTAACTTATTTATGAAGAGCAACACCCCCGATTTAGCCCTCATCAGTGAGACGAAGGTCACCAAAAGGAACAACATCAACATCAAAGGATATAAGACGTACCGCCAGGACAAAAACGAGGACCGCGTTGGAACAGCTATCTTCATAAAGGACAAACTCTCCCCCAATTCAGCAGAAGTCATCATCCCCGGACTGCGGACCAGCGAAGCCACCGCCATCAAGATGACCATTGGAGGGGGTGAGACCCTTACAATCATCAGCGTTTACTTCAAGTGCGCCTCCTTGACAGCAAATATCCAAAGTGACCTGCACATACTCAACGGTTTCCTGAAGAGAAGCACTTACGGCATCATTGGCGGCGATTTCAACGCGAGACATACCCTATGGTCGGATGAACTAGTCAACCGAGAAGGCAGAGCCATCGTGGACTGGATGGAGCAGAACTGCGGCGAGCATTCCCTGGTGGTTATATCCCAGCCGAAACCGACCTTCCCAAGAACACCATCGACGTTGGACTTCTTCCTGGCTTCCTCAAACCTTGTGCACATACTTCCGGAATTCCGGAATTATATGTGTACTTTGGTCCCGAGTGATTCAGACCATGAAGCTGTTCAACTATCTATTAATCTAAGCCAACCTATTCTTTTTATTTCAGAACCTCCTGAGAACTTCATCAACTTCAGAAAGCTGGATATTGAGAGACTACACAAGGACATCGAGGACAATATTACCCTTCCACCGTCAAACAGGAACCTGCTGGATATGGAAATCGACGCAGCGATAGACAACCTCCAACACGCCGTTTCTGAAGCCCTGGAAAAGCAAAAGAAGCCGAAGACATCAAAGGACAGGTACCAGCATCTTCCGGAATACATCCAGAACCTGTATGCACACAGGCAGCGGCTAAGGAAAAGGCTCCAGCGCATCCACCAAAGCGAGCTGAATACTACCAACTCCAGCTACCAGACAGTTTGGAATGAGCTGCAACAAACTAACATCATGTTCCGGAACTCCATCCAGCACTACAACAATATCCAGTTCCAGAAGAGGCTGCAAGACATCAAGCCGGGACCGGACGCTTTCAAGAACATCAACAGTATCATCGGAAAACAGCCACATATGCCAGAAACCATCATCAGCAACAACGTAGAAGCAACCTCAACCCAGGACAAGGTTGAAGCGTTCGCGAACTACTTCGAGGGAAACTTCAAGCCGAACCCACCAACTGATCCATCGTTCCTACAAGAAGTCGAGGCATCAATTCAGCAGACCCTGCAGCCAAATCCAGCCATAATCAGCTTCGATGACACCAATCCAGCAAGTGATCCCACCGATAGTCCACACCTATGCAGTCTAGATGAGGTTGCAGAGATCATCGGCAAAGCCAAGCCAAAAAAATCAGCTGGACCAGATGGAGTCTCCAACTATATCATGATTTTCCTCACAATCATCCTCAACAACTGCATCAACAACTGCTACTTCCCCCGGACGTGGAAAACAGCGAAGATTGTGGCAATCCCGAAGAAAGGTGCATCCAACCTGGTATCCAACTACAGGCCAATTTCACTGCTCAACAACATCAGCAAATTACTGGAAGAAGTAATCCTCCGGAGACTGAAGAAATTCTGCAGTGACAATTCCATCATCCCTGACATGCAGTTTGGCTTTCGAGAAAAGCACTCAACGCTGCATCCACTACTGAAGTTTCAACACGACCTCACCACCTCCCTCAACAGTCATCGTGCCACTGTCGGATGCTTTCTGGATGTCGAGAAAGCATTTGATAGCGTTTGGATAGAAGGCCTAATACATAAACTACACGTATTACAGGTACCTTCGCCACTAATAAAAATTCTTTTTTCCTTTCTTTCTTTCAGGAAATTTTTCGTTCAAATTGACAACTTGAAATCCAACATGAAGGACATCGCAGCCGGAGTCGCCCAAGGCTCAAAACTTGGCCCCTTCCTCTACAGCCTGATGACTTCCGACCAACCGGTACCAATTGGATGTGAGAACCTGCTCTATGCTGACGACTCGCTTACTTACACATCATCAATGTCATCGCTCATGGCTGTCCGGAAAGTAGAAGCCCACATCAGCAGACTCTTCAACTTTTACAAGAAATGGGGCATCCGCATCAACACTTCGAAATCGGAACTTGTCTGCTTCAGGAGACCTACCACTAATGGAGGAAGCCGCTCAGCAGGCGTTTGCCGAAATCTAGTCCTGAAACTCCCTGACGGATCCACCATAGCTGCCAAACAGAACGTGAAGTACCTGGGAATCCAATTCAACGAGCTGTTAAGGTTCAACCCACACTCAAGGAACGTATTGAGGAAAGCCAACTGGGCCTTCCACCGCGTATACCCATTGATGAAGAAGAGAGCAGGACTTAGTCAGCCAACGAAGTTACTGATCTACAAGCAACTCATAAGACCAGTCATCAGCTACTCCTTCCCAGTCTGGTTCACCATCTCTAAGACAGCCATGAAGGAGCTTCAAATATTTGAAAGGAAGATACTCAGGATCTGCACCGGCCTGCACTTCGACCGACAGCGGCGGAAATACTACAGGAACGAACATCTCTACTCCGAAGCCAACATGATGCCACTGGACAAATACCTAGTTCTCTCGGCGAAGAGACTAGTGAGGAACACCATCGACCACCCGAATCAGCTAATGAGAAGGATGACCACAGAACAACGACATCCAGAGCCAAGATACCTCAGCGTGATGGAAACTCTAGATGACAACATACTCATGGACAATCATGGACAACGAGGAGGCAGTCTCGTTCTACGCTGACACTGGGTCAGCCTTCTACCGCGGCTAAACACCACTCCCCCCAACCTACACCAAAACCACCATTGACAACCGGGAATGAACACCCTGAGAACGATAAAGTCAGCCGACTTTTAATTTAAATTTTTTTGACATGTACTTTATTATTTATAAATTGTTAACCTTAAGACACTGTATAACGTTAGGCCCCCTATGTGCCAACAAATGTAAAATTATCATAAGTATATCATATTAGTTATAAGTCAAAATTGTATATATATAATGTTCAATAAACCAAACTTAAACTTAAACATTGGTAGTTCTCAATATAAGAGTCATTTTGAGATATTGGGCCACTTTATTATCGTAGATACAAGAGTTTTTCTTGTTGCACTCGCTTTCTTGCATATCATTGACTAGGTAATGAAACATTTTTATCAATACGATACATGATTTTGAGGTATTTTCTAACGCCCGATCGAATAAAATTAATATCAAAATGTCTCGACCATTATGTAAAAAGTTATTGGACTCTACACGAATAGTCTTTTACTTAAAGAGCAAGAGTCGGAATTTTACTAATTACTCTTTGGAAATAAGTGGTAGGCTGGTGAAATCTTGTATGGACATTTAAAACATCATAGAAAAAAATAATAAAATATGCGCATCAAAAACTTTTAGGTTAAAGGGTGTTTTTTTTTAGTGAGAAAGAATACTTTTGAAATGGTACCATTGCACCACATGGAAATGTATGCATTTTGCACTGCATACAGATGTTATACATACTATGAGAATCAAAAATAAAAAAAAAAGTTACTTGTATTTACTATGGAATATTTAATTTTCATGACAAACTTAAAAAGCTTGCTTTTATCTATC
The DNA here is from genome assembly GCF_945859705.1 of Episyrphus balteatus. NCBI lineage: Eukaryota > Metazoa > Arthropoda > Insecta > Diptera > Syrphidae > Episyrphus > Episyrphus balteatus. The sequence goes on from NC_079136.1 coordinate 94,519,482, forward strand.
ATTGAATTTTCATACAAATTACAGTTTCGATGGAGTGAGGTGCATAAGTAAAAGTGCAACTTGTGATAATGGAATGAAATTAATAGGATTGTTAGTACAATGCATAACCCTTATTTTAAGATATTGGGCCACAAAGTGCATGATTTTGATGCTAAGCCGCCCCACTATTAGATCTGCTTAATGAATCTGATCCGCACAGAAAAGATCCGAAAAGTACAAGTTTTTGTGTTTCATGAAAAAAAAAACTAGCCCAACTTGTTCTACAATCTGTCATTTTATGTTTCATGAAGTTGTTCAGCACAGAAAAGTTCAAGTTTTTCTGCTCCTACTTTTGGGGTAGAGCAAGTGAGTGAAAAGTGTCAATTTTCAGATGTTTGTTTGATTGTGAAACAAATAAGAGAAAATAAGATTTTAAGAAGAGAATTTCTAAAAAGTTTTTGATTAAAAACAAAAAATTAAAGGAATATTAAAAGTTTTAGTAAATGGGCAGGTTTAGAAACGTTAGGGACTAAATATTTAGGTAATTTCTATTTGTATGAAAAACGAGTGAAAAGTGCATTATCGGTTGTAACTAATATTAAAGTGAATTGAAATTTAGTGTCTGTCCCATGCGCTCTGTAAATTTTTCAAGTAAATTTCGAAATTTGACAATAATGGCGTATCCAAACTAATTTAGTCAATTTGCTAAAATTTCCGTTCGGAAAATGACGTTGCCTCAATATCTAGTTCCTAATATTTCCTGAACGTGCCCAATCATTTATTTTAATGAAACATTTCAAGAAATGATTTTTGAATTAAAAGGGAACGGGTCGTTATTCTGTATTAAAAAATTCTGTATGACCAAAATTCTGTATCTGAAGAAAAAATTCTGTATGAACATAATTCTGTATTCCATTATTCTGCTTTTCTATTATTCTGTATTTCAAAATTCTGTAAATCCAAAATTCTGTTTTTCAAAATTCTGCAAATCCAATATTCTGCTTTTAAAAATTCTGTAATTCTAAATCTCTACATTAAAAAATGTCCCTCAAGTAAGCAGAGCAAGTACCCCAAAATTATATCAAGTGCTCTACTACTTTTGGAAAAACTTAATGTTCTGCTAACTCGATTTAAAGTTAGCAGAGCAATTACCAGAAAATGCCTAAAACTGTAAAAAATTCGGGTTTGGTATAATATTTAGGCGATAAACAAAAATTCAAAAAAAAATTTTATTTACAAAAATAATTTTTTTTTCTGTGATTTTCGAAAAAAAAATGTTTTTTTAAATTATCTTGAATAATTAAGTGCTTAACTAATTTGAGTTAAGTACCCAATTTTTGAAAAAAATTTCCGAGATTTTCCATTAAAAAAAAATATTTTCATTTTCCATACAAATTCATGTTCTACTAACTTGAATTTGTTTTTTTTTTTCAAAAAATTCCACTTTTTGGAAAAAATTGGACATAAATAAAATTGAATGTTCGACTAATTTGAATTAAGTGCTCCATTTTCCGATTAATTTTCCGAGATTTTCATGTTCTGCTGGCTTTTTCGTGTTCTGCTGGCTTGAATTTCATTTTTCTCAAAAAAAAATCAATTTTTTCGACAAAATTCGAATGGAGTTATTAAGTGCATGACTAATTTGAGTTAAGTACCCTATTTTTTCTTCGTTATTAAACATAAGACCATTGACACACAATTTATCCTTTCCTTTATTAGGTTTTAATGATTTAATATTTTCCAATTTTCTGAATTAATTTTATATCACGATTAACTCATAGCACTTAACTTAAGTTGTCGAAAGCAAACTGCTTCAAGGTTCTGCATAGAAAACATAAAAAATCTGTAATCCAAAATTCTGTAAATGATAACAGAAAAATTGTTTTGATAATGAAAAAAGTGCGCACTTTTTTCATTATCAAAACAATTTTTCTTTTATCACTTACAGAATTTTGGAGTACAGAATTTTGGAATACAGAATTTTGAAATCCAGAATTTTGTGTTTACAGAATTTTAGAATACAGAATTATGAATTTACAGAATTTTAAAATACAGAATTTTGAATTTACAGAATTTTAAAATACAGAATTTTGGAATACAGAATTTTGGCCCATACAGAATTTCGACCCCAACCCGAATTAAAATTTTTGCAACTGTCAATCTTATTAAATACGAAGTTGAACTTTTCTGTTCTTTCTTGTTCTGACAGTATTTACAAACTTGTACTGCTCTGAACTGTTCTGTTCTAGATTTTTTTCATTAAAAAAACCATTAAATTTCATTGAAAGCTGCCGTTTTTAGAATAAAAAATTAAATTTTAAATAATTTTTGATGTCATACAAAAAACATTGGGCACGTTCAGGAAATATTAGGGGCTAGATATTTAGGCAACGTCATTTTCTGAACGGAAATTTGAGTAAATTGACTAAATTAGTTTGGATATGATGCTATTGTCAAATTTCGAAATTTACTTAAGTATTTTACCGATCGCATGGGGAAGACACCAAATTTCACTTAACTTTAATGAATAAACAATATTAATTATAACCGATAATGCACTTTTTACTCGTTTTTCACACAAATACATTTAATTTTGCTAAATTAATTCTTTAATTAAAAACAATCTGCTGTCATGTTGACAAAAAAAACTTTCCTAAATTTTTAGGGAAAATTTTTTTGTCTAACTTTCCAGTTAGCTTTCCAATAAAATTACCTAAATTGGAAAGATTTTTTTTGACAGCTGACCAATCAGAGACCGAGATATTACCTAAATATTTAGTGCCTAAGGTTTCTGAACCTGCCCATTTAGAGCGGAATTGATAGTCCTCACTCAAGTACAATTTTTTTCTCAAGCACAAGTCTAAAATTAATTTTCTGAGTGTTTGCTCAAGCATTTGCTTCAAAATTTCCTCAGTTGGAATTCATAAGCTAAAAGTAAAGAAACCCTTGGGTTTTCTTAACGTAAAGAGTAGCTAAAGTGGGCCAAACGCAAGAGCAAATGTTCACTTGAGTAAAATTTTTAATTGAGTGACGATTCTTAATTCCGCTCTTATTCTTCATATTTACGAGTATTTAAATATGTACTATTAAAAATGTTGATATAAATGTATACGAAGCAAATCTTTCGTGTTTTCATAATGGTTAAATTTTACTAAAGGAGTCACTAGAGCTTACATAAATCAGCATTTCCCCAGACTCCGTTTACTGTGATCCGGTTTTGATTTGTTTTTTAACTGTTTGTAGTCGTCCATTTAATATGGAAGGGAAATTTTTTCAAAAGTTGAATTCAAATAAAACAAATTATTTGAGCTTACAAATTCTTAATGAACGTTTTTCTGTTATAAATATAATTTTGTTTTCATTGAATGCAATCAGAAGTACTAAGCAGTAGATACTGGACCGCCTAATGGAACACAGCTAAAAAAAAGTATGTGGAAGCATTGTTGTTGCTTATATAATTTTTGTTAATTATATAAAAAAAATAGAAATCAAATTTTATCAAAATATGTAATTTTACACTAGCTTATATAAAATACTCCAATCGAATCACTGATTCATTGGTTTTTCATTTAATACAAAATCTTCAGTATTAACAGCATCATATTTCACAAATGGTGATATTACCGGCGACAGCAATTTAGGATCAAGCTTCTTATCATTCGGCATAATATAACTCAAAGGAATTGCCACAACCCATACCAAAATTGCACCAATAAACTTGTACCAATTAAAAGAAATGTCAAATATCGAAAATTCATCATTGAACTCTGGGCCATCTCTTATTGGTTTCGGAATCTGGGTGAATCTATAAATGATAATCAAAATTATATGTAAAGTATTTCTTAAATGTTTGATAATTCATATGATAAATCTTACATTGAACTATGGTGTGTAAAATTAAAACGATCACATCCGTCTACTCTACTAGGTAAGGTCTTATACACAAGCCTACCGTTTTGCATTCTACGTTGGGTCCCAAATATAAGACCAACCATTAAAATCATGGCTACAATGATACCAATTAATGCTGGCTAAAAAATTAAATTAAATTAAAAAAAAAAAAAAAAATGTTTAAAAAATATTTAAAGGATACTCACTTTCCCATGAGCTTTTGGCACTAATAATCCCAAGAAGAAAACTCCAAGTATTGTACCAAATGATATTCCAGAAACAGTTAAAACTGTTTGAAGAATTGAATTTGATTTTTCCACCACAAAACCTCCCAATACACAATATACTCCAGTGAAAAACACAAATGTTTTCATAATTATATTTGCTTTATGTTCGGTGTGTTTTATAAATGGTTTAATATAATCAAAGTAACACACTCCTGCCAAGGTATTTAAGTTTGCAGATGTTGAACTAAATGGAAAAAGAAATATAAACAAGTCAAAGAAGGTAAAAAATGTCAAAAAAAAAGTATAGGTACCCTAAAGCTGCACTAAAAACACACGAAATAAAAACACCAGGCATTCCTTTTAAGTGACCAACAATATCCTGAACGTAAAATGGCATCATTTTGTCAGGTTTCTCAACAATCTTCGAACGAAAAATAATAAAATAATTGTAAATTATTGAGGTTTTAATGAAAAAGTCCCAAAAAGTCTTACTCCGACAGTTATTGGATCACAATCAAAATAATTCGAAAACATAAGAACTCCAGTAAAGACATTTACGAAGGTTACCATAAGAAATAAAATTGTAAAAATCAATAGAGCCCTAGAAAAACAAAGAAGTCAAGAAAGTTAATTCAAATTTTGTTTATAATATGAATGTTGGAATTACTTTCTAGCGGCCTGTAAAGAAGGTAATGCAGAAACTCTTTGTACACAAGTTTGATTGAGTCCAAGATTTTTAGTCCATAAGCATAGTCCTCCAACAAAACAACTTATAAATGAAGTACGAGTTCTTGGATCAAAGGTCCAACTAAAAAAAAAAATATAAAAAATTATTATCAAAAGCTGGGATATGTTCCTGTGGAAATATTATACGAACTTGATATCAAGTCGACCTCCATCGTAAGCTCTTTCAAAAACTTTATCAATCCCTCCAATAGCTACGATTCCCATTATCGATACCAAAATAATAGATAGTACCATAACGGAAGCTTGTATAACGTCCGTCCAAACTACAGCTTTTATACCACCCTTAAAGGGAAAAGTTTAAAGGATCTTGTGTTATTCAAGAATTTCTTTAATGAAGCAAATTTTAAGTGAACAAAAAGATAGATTAGGTATAAAAATTCTAAATCTTAGGAAAAACTTAGGTTAAATAGCTTAAAGTTTCTGAGGAGTTATTTATTGAAATTTGTGGCTATTTTGATCCAGCAAGAGAGTTTGAACATTTCCCTTAGTTAGTTAATTAATGATTGGCAAGAGATTTCTTCAGTTCTTGATTATTGCGCTTGATATTTAATTATTTATTTATATTTTTTAAAAGTATTTTAAAAATCTAACTAAAACAATAATTAACAGAAAAAATGAAAAAATGATAATCTACCGATTCTCGTGCATTGGGAAAAAAATTGTTAATAAACTTTTCATTTTATACTTACAAACATTGTGTAGAAAACGCAAATAGAACAAACTGTTGCATTGATAAGATGTATATTGAAGCCCGTTACTAAAATAAAATATTTTTTATAGTTAAAACTATGATTTTACTATAAATACATAAATTTATTTAGAATATTTATTTTAAATTACCTTGTGAAAATGCTAAAGCTGGTATAAAGGTGAAAACTGGACACAGCAGGAAAGCCGTAAAGACAAATGAAAATGTAACAAGTTGACGGGTTTGCTTGTTGAATCTCAGTTGCAAGTACTATGTATGCCAATAAAAGATATACACATAGATAATTTTTTAAATATTTTATAATAAATAATTTTAAATTTAGTTTAATTATAAATAAATATTTTATGTAAATTAAAATAAAAAGAAATAAAAAATAAATAAATAAATAAAAACAAATAACAAAAAGTAAAAGATTATCTTTATTCGTGCTTTTGAAAAATTGGAACAAAAATGTTTACTTATATTTTTTACTTTAACTTTTACTTAACTTTAATATAAGAGAAATGCTAAAGCTGGTATAAAGGTGAAAACTGGACACAGCAGGAAAGCCGTAAAGACAAATGAAAATGTAACAAGTTGACGGGTTTGCTTGTTGAATCTCAGTTGCAAGTACTATGTATGCCAATAAAAGATATACACATAGATAATTTTTTAAATATTTTATAATAAATAATTTTAAATTTAGTTTAATTATAAATAAATATTTTATGTAAATTAAAATAAAAAGAAATAAAAAATAAATAAATAAATAAAAACAAATAACAAAAAGTAAAAGATTATCTTTATTCGTGCTTTTGAAAAATTGGAACAAAAATGTTTACTTATATTTTTTACTTTAACTTTTACTTAACTTTAATATAAGAGAAACCGCTTTTGACAAAAATTTCCTTGAAATCGTTTAAGAGAAAGTCCGAAATGGAGAAAACGGTTGTAGGACATGGCACATGAAAAACCGTCACAGGGTGACCATTTTTTCGACTTTTTTTCAAATGCCCATAACTCACAAAATATATGGCTGCGATTTTTTTATTATTTTTCTGATAACTGTCACCACCTATACTTATTTACCGATTTCGTTTCGACGTTAACTTTTGGGACACCCTGTATATAAAAATCTTTTAAGATAGATACAAACAGACAGGACCGTAATTCCGCGTCGATTTTTGCGCACAAAAGCTGCACACTAAAAATCGACTTGGAGTATACCATCGAGATTTTCACATTTCACATTATTTACCTACAGCGTACATTCACACAAGTTGATTTACGACGTCGTCGTCGACGTACAGCAAAAATCGACTGGTGAAAAGTTGAGATAATGGTCATAGTCTAACATATAGATAGAAATCTGGGAACCCTTTTTTTAACACTCTCTATCATCAAAATGCGATGTCTGATTGTTTTCTTTAGAGTTCGATTTTTTGTACGAAAAAAAAAATGAAAAACCATATTTTTGTAAACAAAAACGCAATTTTATTAGAATCACTTAGGCCGAATTTATTCACACTCCATTAAATTTAAAGTCGCCATTAAAAAGGGTAAATTTTAAAATTTGTATGCGATTTGACAGTCTTCTAATTTTTAATGGAGCCTTTAAATATAATGGAGACTGAATAAATTGGGCCTTAGATGTATTAATTGTTCTAACGGAGATATTTAAAAAAAATCGATTCTGGGAAATTGGCGTTTTGGCGCTAACTCGATGTAAAGATGGACGCATGGACCATGAACCCTCCTCAATATTGCATTCAGTATACTAACTCCCCAACTTTTTTCAGATCCTCTATACTTTCCATTAACTGAAAGTACAAGGAGCCAATTCACAAAATTTCATTTAAGTACGTGGCATGGCAGCATCAAATTTATAAAGTTACTTTAAAACTTTCTATGTACAAATTTTTTAATTTATATGAAAAAAAAAAACAAAAAAGGAGAACGCCTATAAAAACCCAGCATCGAATTAAATGAGACCTATATGTGGTTTGAAAGGGCATCAATCGCAAATAAATATGTTTTTTTTTTCTCATAAAACCATCTCCGGAGGTCGCTACCCTATGACGATTCTTGATTTCAAATTATAAAGTGTTTTTTGTTAAAAAATCCAAAGACTTATTTTATTTCAAATTTTAACTTTTTAATTTATACAGGATGTCCCACAGTCACCGCCCTAAATGAAAACCATGGATTCCTGAGGTCATTTTAAGTCGAAAAACTTAAGAGGTAACTGAGTGAATTAAAAAAAAAATAATTTTTAAATACAAATTAATTTAAATGAATTAAATTTCCGAGATTTATCTATTTGTTCTTTTCTTAACCACAATAGCTCAGAAAAAGTTTTTAATTCATTTTTTATTTAAAAATTATTTTATTTTTTTTAATTACTTTCAGTAGACTTTTTTATGAAATAAAACTTATTTTTTTATGAAAATAAACTTGGCTTTAATAAAAAGCACAAAAAATTAATACTCATTAACGTGTTTTTTTACTTAAATGATATGAAAGTGTAAAAAACAACTTAAAAAACGAAGAAAATTGTGTTTGATGCAAAATTGTGGAGAAACGGTTGTCCGCAGAAAAAAAAGGTTTGAAACAAACTAAAACTGTAATAAATTCTTGGTTGGTTGTAAAAAAAAATCTTTCAAATCAAACGTAGTTTGGCAAAGATAAAGCCAGATGAGGCAAAAGAGAACAAAAACCATAAAAACCGTGGTAACTCGAAAACGGGACGAAAACGAGAAAATTACCTCTTAAGTTTTTCGACGTAAAATGACCTCAGGAATCCATGGTTTTCATTTGGGGCGGTGACTGTGGGACTCCCTGTATATTTTAATTTTTGATTTGATTTTTACAAAGTAAAGGCCCTTCGAATAATTTATTGAAAGAACAATTCTTTTTATAGAAACTATCTAATGAGCTTATACTCCTATCTTATCAAGAAAATATCTAATACAATTTTGGATATTTTTAATTACTAATGCAAAATAATAATAAATTTTAGAATTCGATTTAAAGTATGTAGATTTTGAGGACTTTTTTAGATAAAATAAAACAAAAATGCAAAGTAAATATCGGTCGTTAAAATGCACAAATAAAAAACCATAAACTTTCTTATATTTGTATTATGTTTATATTTTTAATTTATCTTAATAGTAGGTACAATAAAGTTTTAGGGCAAACTCACCTCATAGCAATTAGAAATATTGTTGTTATAAAACACTGGCAAAATAACAAAGCACAGAATAGGTGTAACAAAAATAATTCCTGCCGCAAGAAATGCGAAATTTATGCCATATGAATAAATTTCTGCTGGTATTGTTATAACTGATGCTGCTGATAATTGACTGTCAAAGAAAAAGTTATTATTTGATAGTGGATCCTTGAAAATAGTTATTAGTCCCCTAATCCAATAATGAGATAAATTGCCCAATTTGAAGATGTTTTTTACCATTTAATTTTTGATTGTAGCTTTCATAGATATAGAGTTATTTCAATTTTTTTATTTAACAATCTTACTTGTCCAATTTTCAGACAGAAAAGAAACTAACGTACTTTTAATTCAAATTACTCTTGATTGGGGACACTCATCCTTTCGGTAATGCAATTCATCTTCCCTTTTGGGACTTAGGCATTTCAAAAATAAATCTATTCTCAATAATAATAAAAGCTATACTATAACTTGATTATAAGAATTAACTCCTATAATGTTTCTCACCTTGAAACTAAAGAAATTGCAATCGGCCATGGTTTCATTCGTTTGCCACCAAGTAAATATTCATCTGCAGTATTATTTTCTCCCGAAAAAAATCCGAAATAAACACCAATACCAGCAGAAACAACCAATAGCAATGTAAAGACTGCATAATCTACGGCTCCAAAAGTAAAGCCCTGTACTAAACTAAGTGTGGCGTTTGTTGCATTACTTAATGTCATTATTTTAGCTTTTTAGTTTGGTTTCAATCGAGAATTTACTAAAAGAAGATGTTCTTCAAACGAAAACTTTACTTATTATATACAACTGAGTGCCATCACTGGGCAACGTTTAACCTAGGACTAAAAGACTCATAGCAAAATATTATGTCCGAAAAAAGCTTAGTGGCTTAGCTTAAAAACTGTTATCTAAGTAATTAATTTTCATTTCATTAAAAATTATGCCTTTAAAATGATAAAGAAACAATGAGTTTTAGAAGCAGATCCTTATCCATCTATTTGGAAACGTTTTATCAACGGCACTTTTGATATTAAACCTATTATTAGTTTCAATATCAGAACATCAGACTATAATGAACAAAAAAAAAAGGAAATAAGGCAAAGAGAGGAGTATTTGCGTTCAAATATGTTTTATCTGTAGTATCTTTGTTTCTTTGTGATTAAGGAATAATGGTGTCTCCATGCCCGTAAACACCTTATATCATCATAAAATTTGAAACTATTTAAAACAATTTGAAAATGTCAAAAACATACGCTTTCTTCCAATACCAACAAGTTTTACAAACTCTATGCAAAAAATCAACACAAGCGCCCACTTCACATTGAAAAAAAAAGTATTACGGATAAGCTTATCAATATGTTTTAGGAGAGTATCTACGCAAAAAGCTTCAAGACCCCGAAAAACGTATTTAAATATAAGAATATTGAAGCAAATCTGCCAATCATAAAAAAAAAAGATTCTAGAAGATAAAGACTTGTTAAAAATTTGGTTAAGTGCAAAAAACATACATAAGTTATTATAGGTACATATTTTAACCCATTAAAAATTAATTTATTTTCTGCAGTTTAAGTATTCAGTATTAGATTAGATTAGAATTATAAAGAATTTTGATTCCAACTCCAAAACAGGAAAGTTGTCAAACAATGCAGCACTTGATTGATAGATCGCAGACAAAATATTTGATTAAAATTAAGAACAAAACTCTTAACAAAACAGACAGAATGACTTTTTTTATCTGTATAACAATTAGATCAATGTCTGGTTTGTCTACGAATTTTAAGATAGCATTATGAATGCAGTGTTTTATTTAAAATAAAAAAAAATTTTTAATTTTTAGTATTTAATTTTAAGATACGAAATCTGATAAAGCCACGGAATTTTTGAGTTATGTTTGGAAAAACCTTTTATATATAATTTCGGATAATAAAAATTGATATCTTTTGTGTTTCAAATCACGTAAAAATTGAAAATGTATTAAAATATTTGTGTTTCAAATAATCTCAAAATTGGTATCTTTTTGTGTTTCAAATCATATTAAAATTGTTAAAACTATATTATTTTTTTGAAATTCGAGATTAATTAATATAATAAACTTTATCGTTAACTTGGATAATTGAATTATGTGTTTCAAATCACGTTAAAATTGAAATGGTATTAAGATATTTGTGTTTCAAATCATATCAAAATTGGTATCTTTTGTGTTTCAAATCATATTAAAATTGTTAAAATGATATTATTTATGTAATTCAAGATTAATAAATATAATAAACTTTATCGTTAAATTGGATTATGGAATTTTGTAAACCTATAAATAACTATTAACTTATTACTACATATATAAAATTATTTATACATATATAAAAAAAAAACTTGTTACTTTTTTATATTCTTTCATTTATATTCTTTTTAAAACTAAGCGAAATGTCATATCAGGCAGACGGCAGAATAGCCATGTCATTATTCTTAAGAAAAGAAATTTGTGAAACAAAATTTTATGAAATAAAGAATTTATCTATCTATTTATCTAATTTCGGATAATGATGAAGTGATCAAATCGTCGAGATCATATCGATCATAAAATGTTTTAAAATATCCAAAACAATAAATGTTCAATTAAAAGCAAAAGAGAGTGTGATCGAAAAATTCACAATCAAAGATTTGCATCTCGACCACCATTTTTTCAATGTGAATCAATCTAAAGGAACATGAAATCCATTAATCTTCTTCTTGGCCTCTAATTACTTGCTCTTTAGACAGAGGTGTACGTTCAGAAGCTGCGGCCCAGGGGTAAGACTGAATTTGGGGAGCCCTTTGCTCTTTATTTATCTTTTGAAAAAAATGTAAGTTTCTTTTTATTTTTGTAGCTCTTATCGGCCAGTTTTTGTTTCAATTTGAAGTTTAATAAGTGCACTTCCAGTTCGTTATACCAATGGAGAAAATGACTGTTGGAACATTGTCCAAGTCTTGGGTGAAAAATAATATTTCAGGTTTTAATCAAACATTATCAACATTCAAAAAAGTGTCTTCATGGCTTGAGATTCTTTTCTAAAAATGCCGAGTGCCATTTCTAAAATGATAAAAAAACAAAATTAAATACGATACAGATTTTTTTATTATTTTTTTTTTTTTTTTCAATTTTAAGCATTCGATTAACTACTTGCTAGTTAATAAATGCGGTATCTGAAATTTTCAAGATAGAAAATTAATTTAAAAAAATAAATCTGATGCATATTTTAGCCTTTAACTCTATTAAATTTCATACATTTCATTTATTTATTTCATACATTTTGACTCAATAGTTATTATTTTTAGTGTTTTTTAGCATATGAGTAGGGTTGCCGAGCAGCCCCGTAGCCAGAGTTGAATTTAAGGTAGGGCAACGGTTTTATTAGGTAGGGCATTGGTAATCGTTTAATTTTTTTTTTTCTCAGTCATGTTCCTGAAATGGCCTAAATATCTTATTCTACACCCAAGTCAGTTGAAAATTGACAAAGCTAGGATTTTTGCAATTGATGAACGGAGGTCGAAAAAAATTAGGGGTATTCACGATCCGGTGCAACAAAAAAGTGTTAAATTGCTAAATTTTATTTTTCTACTACTACAACTACAAATAAGACAAATTTTGCACCATTTTATTTTTTATACATAGGTACATACCAAAAGTACAAAAGTGTAAAAAAATTGTAGTCTGTGGGTATATTTGGTTGTTTTAGTGTAAGAAAATGTTACACTTTTGCAACGATACGAGACCATTTGCATCGAATCGGGAATACCCCTATTGTTTTTGTTTGCCCTAAATCCAAATTTCGTTGGTATATTGAAAAAAGATTGTATTCCTCTACTATGTTCGACAAAACGTACTAAATTTTGACTAAAGTAATCAATAAATGTAAGTTTTTGTCACACAGCGTAATCTTTGACAAGTAGTGAAATCTAATTTATTTCATTGTTTTTTTTTCTTGAAGTCGCAATTGAGCACAATATACATATACAACCAATTTAATTTTTGTTTGTAAACAATCTACAGTTGGTTTTCGGTTCTATCTTTGAGTCTACTCATATAATTTTTTATCATAGTAGACTCTTCTCTTGTTGGAATTGTTAGACCTTAAACATTAATTGAAAATTAGCATTGTTATGCAAATGCATAACATATATTACAAAGGTTAACAACATTAAACTTTTATTTTGTAAAACTTTTCTAAAAGTTTTTTTGTGTGCTGAACTCGATTCCGCAAAATTAGACCCCAAGAAATAAAACCCCAAAAGAAAAAATCCCCAAATTGGGATATTTTTTTCATAATGAAATTATGCCCCAATGAAATAAGGCCATTACGAAATGAAAAAATGCCTCAAAAATAAATACAATTAAAATTCTTTTCACCTTTTTTGGAAAAATGAACTAAATCTCCAATTTTTCTTTTTCAGATAAATCGCGTGGTTTTGTCAGCTATTCTGTTACTTACTAATGCTTTTCAATGTAAAAATCTTGATGCAAAGGCAAACCCTCAACGAGTCCACAACGAGGCCACAACGAGGCCCCCAAAATTAGTGTTGAGGTCTTATTTCATACTGAAATTATGCTCCAAAAATAAAACAACACCCCAAAATTTGAGAAATTTCGTTCTTGTTGTTTTGTGTGTATTTTTTGAGGCCTAATTTAATTTTTTTATTGCAGCCTTATTTCCTGAGTTCGCTGAACTTGAATCCGAAGTCAAAATTTTAAGGTACTTTTTTCATTTTGAAATATTAACGCTGTGCTGGAAAATGCAAAAAAAAGTCGTTTTTACTGTTTTTGAGGTTATTCTATAATGTACCGGTTCCTTTAAAAAAACGTTGTTTTCTGTCAAAACTGTTTAAATCTTTCTGATATTTTTTTTTAATGTCTGAGATATATTCAGTTGTTTGGCGTACTATAATATCATAAAAGAGAAATATAACGCCTCTTTTATAAGTAGGATATTTTTAAAAGAAGGGCATTTTCAAAAGAAGGGCATTTTTGAAGGTATGTAGAACGTTTTCATAAATAGGGCATTTTTGAAGGTAGTGCATTTTTGAGGAGCAATTTTGAAGCTACGGCAAGTTGGGCATTTTTAAAGCTAGAGCTTTTTTGAAGTTAGGGCATTTTAAAAGCTAAAGCATTTTTGAAAGTAGGACATTTTCATAACTAGGGAATGTTTTAAGGTAGGGCATTTTTAAGGCAGGGAATTATTGAAGGTACGGCATTTTTATAAGAAGAGCATTTTGAAGGTAGGGCATTTTTGAAGGTAATCCCTTTCTGATGGTAGGGCATTTTTTAATATAGGGTATTTTCCAAGGTAGGTACCTAAAAGGACCACATAAAACAAGCGGACCTCTGTATGTTTTTTTTTTTCCAAAATGACTTAATTTTGCATAAAATTTTCTTATTCTCATAAAAATATGAAGATTTTTATTTTAAATTAAGAGGATTTCCGCTTCATTTAAGACGAAAAGCATCTTGGCAAAAAACGTACCTATGCTTGTTTTAAGATGGTATATTTTGTACTTGCTCGTATTTAAAGATGGCAACCGACATTTTCGAGATAGAAGAGTGCCAAGTTTGCTTAAGTTTGCCCTAAAAACATGTATCTACTCTTTTGTTCAAAAAGATTTTTTGTATGTTTTTTTCTTCATTTAAATAGGCTTTGCAATATACACTAGCCCAAAAAAAAATTGTGATTTTTTTTTGTGATTTTCGATAGGCTGCATCTCAGTAAAAAAATCGTATCATGACAGCCTATCGAAAAATCACTAAAAAAAATCAAGATTTTTATTTCCCCTTAATTTTTTGGGCTAGTGTATTTGTACATTGTACAATGTACATCCTTTGGTTATTTTTTTATTTATTTTTTTTTTTCACTTTTTAGACCTTTTTTAGCTTTTTAAAAATCTGCTTATTTAATCAAATACAGAGATATTACAAAATAACCCTTTAAAATAGGGTTGCCGCATAGAAGTGCATATTTTAAAAGTCATAAGTAAATATTCATGTTTTTTTTTTCAAAAGAAAAGAAAAAGCTTAACTTCTTTTTTTAAATCGGAAACTGCCACAATCACGTAAAAAAGGAAGCTGGTTCTTTTCCACTAAACTTAGTTGTTCTAATCTTTTTTTTTTTGAATAGGTACACCTATGTATACATAATATATTATTGTTACCATTTGATTTAAATTTCCTTCGTCGGCAAGCCCATTATGAACTTACAACAGAGATTAATTTTGTCCGATACTGAGGATAGAATCTTGTTGATACCAATCTTTGATAAGTGACCAGTCAATTTTTATCTTTCAATTATAAAATTATGAAATAGAAATTAGCTACAATTATAGTTAAGATCGTATGGTTCATTTAGTGTTGTTCTTTCGTGGCATTAGCAAGTCCTATAGGTACACTCGTTTATCTCTTTAAAAATTAATTAAAAAAAAAACTTAGACAAATTAGATTTAAAATGTCAGTTAACATAACCGACACATTGGAAACCTACACCAAAGTCTTCACATTTGGTGCTGTCGATTATGCTGTTTTTATTTCGATGTTAATTGTTTCGGCCGGTATTGGAGTGTATTTTGGATTTTTTTCGGGTAAAAATGATACGGCCGATGAATATTTACTTGGCGGTAGAAACTTAAAAGCGTGGCCCGTTGCTATTTCTTTGGTTTCAAGGTGAAAACGTTGTGAAATTTCTAATATACATATGTAAATGATTTTGTAACATTTCTTACTTCACAGTCAGTTATCAGCAATATCAATTGTGACAATACCGTCGGAAATGTATAGTTTTGGTATAACATTTGCATTTACAATGGTTGCAATGTTTCTGGCGCTTCCGATCTTGATGTATGTTATTGTTCCAGTATTTTATAATAATAACATTTCGAATTGTTATGAAGTAAGTCTAAAATTTTTTTTCGGTCTATAAGTTTTTTTTTTCTAACACCATAACAAGAATAAACAAATAATAATGTTAGTTATTCTCATTGATAACTATGTTATTTATTATAATTTGTGATATCGAAATCGAACTTAATATAACTGAATCAAGTATACCTACATTTAAATAAGAATTTTTAAATTTTGTAATCGAAGTTATTTGATGGTATCCGAGCTCATGGGATTATCGAAAAAAAAAAATCAGAAAGAAACATCAAACTTTTTAACTAGGCCTAGCTATAGTTTCTATGATGAGCTATCTAATCTATTTTCTTTCGTATATTTACTAATATACTGATGGAATTTTAGAGGAATGTTTAAAAATTTTATCATGTCCAAGTTTTTCAGTAAGAGACTTTCCTGGTTTCAGCATTTACCCAGAGTTAACGTTTTAAACATGTTTTTCAATCATTAACTCATGATTTAACTGAAAAAAAACACGGATTCTTTTGTCAAAAGCTTGTACCAACATCATAATTTCGCCTAATATAGGTATAATATTTTACTCTACATCCTTTGATTGCAGCAGTTTTCTGTTATCCACTTTGTCCCATTTCACGAATAAAATAATATAAATTAATCAAAAAAGCAAATATTATATCATGCTAGAACACCCTATAAAAAAGCAAGTCAGGACAATATAATAAAATAATATAATAACATTATAAAAAAAAGCACTTAAGATAAAGACTATAGGTAATAATAATTAAGGAAGCGAACACAAACTGATTAAATAAGATTCAAATCAATCAAAGAATATTCAAACACGATTATGGCAAACCCTATAAAATATACCTACATTTTAAAAAAAGCAAGTAAGGATAATACAAAAAAGAATCATTATCATATAACATATGACGCTAACTTAACAAAGATAAGAAACAATAATTAAGCAATAATAAAATATAATTATGATAATATACTCATAAAAGCACCTAAAGCTGAAGGTTATTTACTTTTTAACTCAGAGTGACGAATTCATTCCACAATCCATTGTGGTTTTGGGCATACTACCTTACCTTCTTTCTAACCTTACCTCATTTGGTAATATAGACGGAGAAGAAAACCACCTAAAAACCATCGGATTTCTGCATTCTTAAATTAAGCGGAATTTTTATGAAAGTAATAAGATTTTCATCTTTAATTAAGTGGATTTCCTCTTAATGAAAGACGGAAGTCATCTTGGTTAAAAACCACGCAGAAATCCGCTTGTTTTTAGGTGGTCTTTTTCACGGTGTAGGTATATAAAACTTTCATAGGCCTGGATTTATAGCTATATCACGCTATAACTCCAGCCTATATGAACTTGGTTGTAACACACACAAGTTGTTGTTGCTCATTCAAAAACTTTCAGTATAAACTAATTACACAGGCCAGCTTCCCTCCAAGTATGAAAAGCCCTATACAAACCTTTTCTAATGGTATATAAAATGTACGTACAGTATATACAAAGATTATTTTATGCATAATACATTATTACATTTTAGGTATTTATTGAAATTGTTTTCCATTTCGAATTCATTATAGTTCTGTTTAATGAAGAAAAACTGGAACAGAAAAGATTAGAACAGCACAAATTCTTGAAAACTGTCACAACAAAAGAGATCAGAAAAGTACACCTTCCTATTTTATAGGGTCGACTTTTGCCGTCAGTTTTGAAACTTAAAATAAAAATAATTTTTTTTGTTATGACTTTTCATTCAAATAAATTATAATTAATCAGAATATTTGTTCACATTTTGAATTTTTCTTCATATTAAGAAGATTCTAAACAAATTTTCATTATTTTGAATTTATTTAAAACATTTTTGTAAGAATAAAACAAATCAATTGCTGTTTGACACTTCTCACTCGTTTGCTCTACCTCAAAAGTAGGAGCAGAAAAACTTGAACTAATCTGTGCTGGAAAACTTCATGGAACACAAAATGACAGTTTGTAGAACAGTTTAGAGCAAGGTTTTTCTTCATGAAACACACAAACCTGTACTTTTCGGATCTTTTCTGTGCGGATCAGATTTATTAAACAGACCTAATAACTAAAAACTTTATCATTACAGTACTTGGAATTGAGATTTAATAAAACTACCCGACAAATTCTGACGTTATCCTTTGTATTGACTGGATATTTGTTGATGCCTGTATTCATATTCATACCTGCTTTATCATTTGCACAAGGTAAATATTTTTTTTTTTGAAAAGCATGAATAAAATTAATAAAATTTAAATTATAGTGACAGGTGTTAATATTCATCTTATAAATGGCATTGTCTGTTCTATTTGCGTTTTCTACACCATGCTGGTAAGTTTTATTTTTTCCCCCATTATATTTAAAGTCCCCATTAAAAATGAGAAAACTGTCAATTCCCATAAAAATTTCAAAATTTCAACTTTTAAATGGCTACTTTAATTTTAATGGAGTGTAAATAAATTGGACCTAGACCGCAATTTTCAAAATACATACTATTTTTATTTTTTTTGTCAAAACGCTTCTTTTTTTTCTAAAAACTCATGTTTATTAAATAAATCAATTTGCTTAGGGGAGAAGGGGTACCTCAAGACAAAAGCTTTCCTGAAACGCTCAAATTACCAAATATTAAATTTGTTTTTGAATATTTAATTTTCTACCTAAACTATTCTAGAACACTACATTACCTACTTGAAAAAAGTCACATAAAACTGACTATTTAAAGTTAATTTTCTAATTTTCACTCTAAATAGACAAATACTTCTAACCTCAAGAAAAGTATAGTAAGGTTGTGTCATGACTCATCTATTCGCAAGGACATTTCAGGCTATGTGCTTGGTTCTAAAATTAAAACGGAATTACTTTTTTTTTTCACCTCATGTTCAATAATCCGTGCCTACCACGGAAAAGAAGACTACCAACACACACGCATGACATGCCAACCAACAACACCAACCAACGATCGTGTGTGTTTCCTTATTCTTCCCTCCCTCTCTTCTCCTCAGTCATACCAAGATCGCACAATAAAGAGGACGTGCAGTCCAATTAATAACAAAACAGTGTGTTGTGTTTTATTTATATTATTTATTATTATCAAAATATTATACAGTCCACTTAAGTTACTAATAGATTATTGTTCACGGTCCTTCGTAGCCCAATATTGAGCTATGCACCTCTTAAAAGTACATTCATTAGTATAATGCAGTGCCATTAAAAATAAAAAATATATTTCAAAATAAAAAAAAAAAAAAAACAAATCAACCACCAAGTGAGAGTGCGAAAAATTAATTGTAAACAAAATATGTACATACAATACAAAATAAAAAAAATATACAAACAGAAAAACAAGAAAAAGAAAATAATTGTGTGGAGGAGATAATTTCGGTGATATCGGCTAGATACAATACGCATTTTAGATGAATACAATCAAAGTTTTCTATTCCAATACGAACTGACAACGAACAAATGCTTGGATTTCATGGATCATGGATGTCGAAGTAAATGATGAGAAATAAGGAAAAATCAACGAGCTGATCTAGCATGTTTCAACAAGACAGAATTCTTTGAATACATTTCACATACATTCATATGCGATGAAACAAATGTAAGTAACATCTGTCATGGTTTAACAAATAAAAAAAAAAAAAAAAAAAAAAACTTTCAAATAACAATATACCTACCTACTTAACATTCCATACTCACATATGTACATCATACATATTTAACTACCTACATACAAACATGTTTAAAAACTGCTAACACAATTGCAAGTTTATTGGTTTTATTTTATCAAAATACCTATCATTCATGACAAACAAAAATAAACATTATAAATATCATTATTTTCTAACAAACATACATACAGACAAGAAATAGTTTTCCTATCAACACATTTTATAATACATAGGTATTTTATGTATGTTAGTATTTTATTACAAAATGCCAAATTATAGTAGAGATACCTACTATTGTATCCCTCTCCATTTTCATGTATCCAAATTCGTGAATAGTAATTACAATTTCTGGTAGTTAATAAACATACTACACAGGCACAAAAATAAAAAAAATATATAGGTACAAACAAATAATTTTCATAATGTGTCTCATTTCTCATATTCAATTCGATCACAAAACAAGAGCAAAAACCAAAAACAATTTTCATTCATCTCCCACATCAGACAGTAGTAGGTAGTTTTCAAATTTATTTTTAGTTTTCTGAAGCAAAAAAAAAGGCAAAAGTGATCAGTTTTCTGCTACCTGCTTGTTATGAATATCATTTGAATACCAAGCTGAAATTCAAAATATTTATAACTGCACGCAAATGATGCATGTAGAAGTAGGTATGTACCTATTTACATGAGCAATAATCTTCTTCAGGAATTATGATTGTAGGTATATTTTGTCATTTGTTGCGCGACTAAAGGTTTGTTGTTGTTATCCTGATGGTCTGTTTTGGTGCAGATGTTGGAATAAAAAAATCCCGTTAGGTCATCTTCATTTCCCTTTTTTATGTTTAGGACTGTAGTAGGTATAGCAAGAATTTCGTTTTCGTCAATCCTTTAGGGTTACGTTGTTTGTGTCGCGTGTCACTACACATTACCCCTTTTTGTTGTTGTTCTTTGAGATAGAGAATTGTTTTAATGGCGCAGGTAGCTTTGTGATCCATCCATCAATCACAGGCTAGGCGCACAGGATTGTTAGGATTTCATTTTTGGTGAAGACAAATTTCATCAAGTTAAAAAAAAAAAAAAAAAAAAAAACAAAATACATTTTCACCTATGCATATAAATTCCCACATATAGATAAATTTAAAATACATCAAGACTTATAAAAAGATGAAAATATACAAGAAATAAGTAAGAAATTCATTTGGCAATAGGTAGGTACCTACACACATAAAGCAGATACCTGATGCATTAATAGGTCATGCCTCTCGAAAGTTTATGTCTATCAAAATCAATTATTTTACTTTTCAATATACCTACACATCTACGTATAATTACAGGATCACTTCATGTCAAGCCAATAGTAAATAAATAGCTACATGCGCACCTAAAATCATATATGTATTTACATAACAAACCTTGCATTTATGTAATGTACCTAAATCATATTTCCGTTTCATATATCCGCATGCGGGCATGAGATTAAAATTTGTATTATAAACACTGAACCAATTTCTGCGTTCAAATAATTAACAACCATGACAGATTTTCCCAATAAGATTTCCAATAAGGAAAAGCAAAGATTTTAAAATTCGATTATACATTTAAAATATAATTCAACCTCAGAACTGACAACACAAGAGACATCGCTCTATGGTGTCGCGGTCGCGTATACATGCATCAACCACCGAAATGTATAATTCTATGTAGGTAGATGGTAGTGTATTTTGCACTATGTACATAGATACGCAAACGATCTATTTTGCTTGAAAATCTATCCCATTTTCTCCTTTCCTATTTTTTATGCGACCAACTTGGTGGTGCAGCTGTTGGAAAAGAAAACCCCGTTAGGTCATCTTCATAGCCCTTTTTTATGTGTGTAGTGAGAATTTTGTTTTCGTCAGTCATTTAGAGATACATTATTTGTGTCGCGTGTCACCACTACACATTAGCCTTTTTGTTGTTGTTCGTTCGAATGGAGAATTGTTTTTATGCCGCAGGTAGCTTTGTGATCCATCCCATCCAGCGCAGGCGAGGCGCACAGGATTGTTAGGATTTCTTTTTTGAAGTCTAGATAATGTTGTTTTCTATTAGGTACCTATATATAATCTCGCGACGTTTAATGTCGTTTTCTTTCACTCCAATGAGAGTACCCTTTTAGTACTTATTTTTGCACTTTTGAAGGTTTTGTGTTCTTTGACGCCACAAAAGTGTAAAAAAAAAATTACTCCGGAGTAATTTTAGTACTACGGAGTACCCCGGATTTACTCCACATTTTTAGTCAGATTTACACCGATTTGCACACACACTTATGAATTTGAAGTTTGACATTTTAAAAATTTGTTTGAAAAGAGAAAAATGCGAAAAGTTTTTCTTTAAAATTCTTTTGTTATTAACAAGAACAACCATTATGAATATATTTCCTATTATATTATATTCCGCCATATATATTTCTTCCATCATTTCGTTAATTCTTCACTTTTCTCAAATGAAATTGAAAACCGAATAAAACAGCCAGTGTTCTTTATCAATAAAAAAAAAATCCTGTGCCAGATAAAAAAAAATCCCATTTTTTTTCTGCGATGATGGGATATTTTTATTTTACAATGATCAAACTATGGGTGTATATCAATTAAGCTGAAAAAAACCGATCAGAAATATAATGAAAAATATACTAAAAGTAAAACTAAATCCGCTTCTACACGAAGACGCAAAGTGTGAGACGCACATAAGAGCAAGGGAGAAATAAAAAATAAAGCAAGGGATAAATAAAAAAAAAGGGAAGGAAGATTTTCTACCGTGAGTCTCCGGTAAAAAATTTTGTGACTCTTTTTGACGTTTCTCTTTGCTCTTGTTCTTTTTTTTGCTGTTCTGCTTTATTTTATTTCGTCGGTCGTGGAGTCTGCTTCGTCGGTTGTGTATTATTTGCGTGTATAGTAACGTTTTTAATTTATTCAAAAGTTTTTAGACCCTACTGGAGTTGTTTTTTTTTTTTTTAATTAAAATACATAGTCTGCTTCCACACGAAAACGTAGACGCACAAGATACACAGAATACGACGTGAAGAAGCGCGCGACGCACCGAATCGAAAATCAAAAGGAAATTTGAAGATAATTTCTGCGCCTTGAGTCTTCGTGTAGAAGCAGACAACGAACGCTTTTTATGCTTCTATGTTATTAATATTAATTTTTTTTTTCAATTCATAAAATTCTTCCCTAGGGCTATTATCACTATTTTTTTCAAGGAAATTATCAATTTTTGCCTTGTCACACACACAATTACAAAAAATTAAATTACTCTAATTATGTTCTTTCACTCCAGAAAAGGAGTAAAACTTTAGAGCACTCCTTAATAGAGTGAAAGAAAACGACATAAGTGTCTGATATTTGTAGGTATTGCTTTTTTTTTTTTTTTTTTCTTTTGGGTGACTATACTTCCAAGTTTTTATTTGTGATGACTGATGATTCTGATGGGTATCTCTGATTCTGGGTCCCTGTGCCTATAAAGCAATGCTAAATTTTATTATGATTAAGCGGACGCATGATTGTAATTGTCTTTTAAAGGGAGACAGTCGAGAGGTACATAAAGAAATGGAAATTCGTTTTGTAGAAGGTACGTTACGTAGGCCAGTCATTATGTCGGAAAAAACGGCTTAGAAATGCAAAATGACCGAGAAAGCTAAATTTTGGATATGTTGTAGAGGATGCTTAAAAAAGCTTAACTTGAAGTTTTCGACCAAGATTTCCTATGAGCTTTTTCCGCCATTTTGAAAAAAAGGATAAAATTGTTTTTTTGACAATAACTCGGCTATGTGACGAGATGCGAAAATTTTACAAGGAGCTTTTTTGTAGCTTTTAACAAGTTCTACAATTCATGCATACACATTTTTTGTGTACCATGAACCGTTTTCGAGATATCGATTAAAAAAGTCAAAAATTTAGGACATGCCATTTGTTTTTTGACATAATCTATTTTTGGGTGATGAATATCGAAAAAATTATTAACATAAAATTTGTAGACCACATTCAGACCTACAATGCCGTATTTTTATATTTTTTTTTGGACAAAAATTACGACTTCCAGCCGGCCGCAAAGTCGTTTAGTCCGCTCCCACCGCCAAGCAAGCCGCCCGTTCGGTTGTAAAAAAAACAATCGTTCATGTTTTTTTTAATGTTTATATCATTATATCAGTAACACATCATACAAATGTATGTATTTATTTAATAAATAATGAGAAGAAGATGGTAATGGTTTTTTTGGTACCCCAATTTTATTAACCCAAATTTTGTAAATACAGTCTACCGGCTTTTTGTGTTGATTGTACATTTTGTAATTTGCTTCAATCTCTATATTATTTAGTTCATCAAAATTGCAATTAGATCAGTGCCCCCTTTCCACCAATTAGTTTGTGGGCAATTTATTTTTCCGCTTTCATATACCATTTATCCTAAATGCTGCTAATAATTTTTTTATTTTCAAAAATTATTGGCACTGATCTAATTGCAATTTTGATGAACTAAATAATATTGAGATTGAAGCAAATTACAAAATGCACAATCAACACAAAAAGCCGGTATACTGTATTTACAAAATTTGGGTTAATAAAATTGGGGTACCAAAAAAACCATTACCATCTTCTTCTCATTATTTATTAAATAAATACATACATTTGTATGTATGTGTTACTGATATAATGATATAGACATTAAAAAAAAACATGAATGATTGTTTTTTTACAACCGAACGGGCGGCTTGCTTGGCGGTGGGAGCGGACTAAACGACTTTGCGGCCGGCTGGAAGTCGTAATTTTTGTCCAAAAAAAAATATAAAAATACGGCACTGAATGTGGTCTACAAATTTTATGTTAATAATTTTTTCGATATTCATCACCCAAAAATAGATTATGTCAAAAAACAAATGGCATGTCCTAAATTTTTGACTTTTTTAATCGATATCTCGAAAACGGTTCATGGTACACAAAAAATGTGTATGCATGAATTGTAGAACTTGTTAAAAGCTACAAAAAAGCTCCTTGTAAAATTTTCGCATCTCGTCACATAGCCGAGTTATTGTCAAAAAAAACAATTTTATCCTTTTTTTCAAAATGGCGAAAAAGCTCATAGGAAATCTTGGTCGAAAACTTCAAGTTAAGCTTTTTTAAGCATCCTCTACAACATATCCAAAATTTAGCTTTCTCGGTCATTTTGCATTTCCAAATGTATATAATGACTGGCCTAACGGACCTATCTAAGATCTACCTACCGATCTTATAAAAAAAAAAAAAAAAAAAAAACATGATGAACGAAAGTATGGGTTAAGATTCGTGTACCTACATTTATACATACACATATTACTTTGCACATGCTCATACATACACATATAGTGCATGTAGTATACATAGGTAACTATTCAGGATGAAATTGAAATAAAAAGAACAAGAAGCCAATTTTCATCAAGTTGAATTTCTTTTTGGCGTAAGCTTGTGCACTCGGAAGGGAAAAAAAAAAAAAAAAAAAAATACCTACATAAAAAAAAAAAAAAAAAAACAAAACAAAAATACCTACCTAACTCGACAGAAAAATTACATAACTTAAATTGCTCGTTAGAAATAAAAAGATATATCAACCACCGAACTTTTTGTATGCAGGTTCCGAGACCTACATGGGTGATAGTTATGTAGGTACACTTTTAATCTTCGAAAATATCAAAATCTATTTGCATCGATTTGTTGTTGCGGAATACGTCATATATCGTGCAGGGTGCAGCTGTTAAGAAAGAAAATCCCGTTAGGTCCTCTTCATGTTCATAGTCCTTTTGTGCGTAGTAAAGAACTTCGCTTTCCATGATCAAGGAAGTATACCTACCTACATTTTTGGTCACGTAGGTACACAGTTGGTTCAAAACCCTTTTTATTTGTTGTTTGAGATTGGGGATTTGTGTTTTGCAGGGCAGGTAGGTTGGTATCGTTGTGCAAAATTCTTTTATGAGGGAATCATAATCGTAGATCGCTGAGACAATTAGGATCTTTGAGTTTTATTTTTCGCGCTGCTTTTGTTTCGAAACTACCTAAAGGTAGTCCTTTTGCGCGGTGAGCCTGGGTTGAATTGAATTGTTTTGTTTTCTCAAGGCGTTGGTAGGATAATTATCTACCTACTTGTTTGGGTAGGAGTGACACCTTTTCACAAGTCACAAAGTCAATTTGGGTAACTTTTTTAATCCTCATAGCTCAGAATGAGAAAAATGGAAAACAAAGTAATAGCGCTTTCCATTTTATAGGAAAAGCATAATATTTGTCATTTTAAGGCTCTTAACATTTATACAATACATATTAATATTGTCCATTTATTGTTATATATACAAAACGTAGGCGTTTATATACTAATTATAAGCAAAATCATACAAACTATGAAAAAGAGTCAGTGCAAGCTGAATTATAGAAACGCAAGATCAATACAAAGCATTTTTTTTCCAAAAAAAAAAAACACAAATAATGCACTTTTAAAACATATTAATTCATGATGAGCGACTAAATAAACAATATAACAATGCAAAATAATATAGGCCAATTTACATTAAGGTAACAAAACATACATATTAAACCAACAAAACAAATACAGGTGCATTTAAAGTTCACTCCCATCCAAACTAAAATTTCAATTACATTTCACTCTTTTGTTTCATTTGTTTTCTAAGAATACATTTCATGTGTTAATTTGTCTATCAGGGATTTTATTTGACTTTATACTTTTGTCCTTTTCTCAGTCGATTTTGAGTGTACGTTCGCAGGATGAATCGTTTGTTCTTGAGACAAAATTCATCCCAGCGTACATTCTTCCGGTAAGCAGTTACCCACAAAGGGTAACCTATTCACATTTACAATTTGAGACAAATTACCTCACAAATATTTTGAATTGTCTCTCCAAATATTACACAGATAATAGGATAGGTACATCGAATTGTACGTCGAGCTTTAAGCTACATATAGAGTTAATGACAACTGCCATATTTCACCATTTAAAAACGTTTCTTGACCTAACTAAAGGTTTGTTCCACACTTATGCACTTAAACACAATTGAACTCAATTCAATTAATTTTTCATTTGAAAAAAACTCACATTTTTGTAAAAAAAGACGAAGATTTGAAACATAATAACATAATAACAAGAGGATTTGCCTGCATAATGTGAAAACACTCATTCTTGAAGGAAAGTTGTTGCCCACAAAGGGTAAACTTTCGATATTTCATATTGAGTGTGCGTTCTTACAAAACGCACATTCTTGCAGACAAGTTGTTGCAAAGGATAACCTTTTATTTCTTATATTTTCACTTGGAGTGTACGTTCGCAGGGTGAATCATTTGTCCATGAGACAAAATTCATCCCAGCGTACATTCCTGCAAAAAAGCAGATCGCCTATATAGGGTGTCCTTTTTACAATTCGATTTTGAGTGTGCGTTCGCAGGGTGAATCATTTGTTCAGGAGACAAAATTCATCTCGGCGTACATTCTAACATGAAAACAAGATAAAGCACTTGTTAAAGAGACTAAATTCAGACCAAAAAAAAAATCAGTATCCGTTAAAACTGCTCAAGAAAAGGCAGTTACATCAGATCGATCGCATTCATTAAAAAGGGTTTAGAAATTGAAAAATACTAAATTTATAAGAATAAACAAAAGTTCTTCATTCACACCTATGCAAGAGACCTGTTTAATTAGTTATTTTCAAATAACACAAATTAACATAGGAATTAAATCATTGGAAGCAGAGTCATAAAGCAAGCTCAATTAACAAAATTCAGCAAACCAAGCAAATCAAATCATAAAAAAAAAAAAATTCAAAGACTATCATGCAGAACAAAAATGCTAGTACATTAACATCTATGTACATATGTATCTATATGTAATATGATAGGTCTATTGCGCAAGAGCAATAAATACATTAAAAAAAAAAAAAAAAAAAAAAAAAACAACACATTTTAATTTTTGTATTCGCCAAATATTAAACAAATTCAAGTATTCCTTTACATCACATCATATACTATACAAAATAAGGCACACAAGGTTGGTGTTCGGGGTTTGACGTAAATATGAATTAATGAATACAATTTTCTTAAAGGGGCTACTAGCGTCTCTCATAACGTATCTTAAGTTGTTTCCTCACTTCAAAGAGAAATTGTTTGATTTCCACCTTTTTCTTGATTGACGTTGGGTTGACATTGGGTTGGACTAAGAGTGTGCGTCCTTACAACGCGCACATTCTTGCAGAAAAGGATCTACCTACAATGGGTAACCTTTTGACTTTGGGTGGACTAAGAGTGTGCGTCCTTACAACGCGTACATTCTTGCAGAAAAGGATCTACCTACAATGGGTAGCCTTTTGACTTTGGGTTGGACTAGGAGTGTGCATCCACACGAGGTGCACATTCTTGCAGAAAAGGATCTACCTACAATGGGTAACCTTTTGACATTGGGTTGGACTAAGAGTGTGCGTCCTTACAACGCGCACATTCTTGCAGAAAAGGATCTACCTACAATGGGTAACCTTTTGACATTGGGTTGGACTAAGAGTGTGCGTCCTTACAACGCGCACATTCTTGCAGAAAAGGATCTACCTACAATGGGTAACCTTTTGACATTGCAGAAAAGGACCTACCTACAATGGGTAACCTTTTGACATTCAAGAAAAGGACTTACCTACAATGGGTAACCTTTTGACATTGCAGAAAAGGACCTACCTACAATGGGTAACCTTTTGACGTTCAAGAAAAGGACCTACCTACAATGGGTAACCTTTTGACATTGCAGAAAAGGACCTACCTACAATGGGTAACCTTTTGACGTTCAAGAAAAGGACCTACCTACAATGGGTAACCTTTTGACATTGCAGAAAAGGACCTACCTACAATGGGTAACCTTTTGACGTTCAAGAAAAGGACCTACCTACAATGGGTAACCTTTTGACATTGCAGAAAAGGACCTACCTACAATGGGTAACCTTTTGACATTCAAGAAAAGGACTTACCTACAATGGGTAACCTTTTGACATTGCAGAAAAGGACCTACCTACAATGGGTAACCTTTTGACATTCAAGAAAAGGACCTACCTACAATGGGTAACCTTTTGACATTGCAGAAAAGGACCTACCTACAATGGGTAACCTTTTGACGTTCAAGAAAAGGACCTACCTACAATGGGTAACCTTTTGACATTGCAGAAAAGGACCTACCTACAATGGGTAACCTTTTGACGTTCAAGAAAAGGACCTACCTACAATGGGTAACCTTTTGACATTGCAGAAAAGGACCTACCTACAATGGGTAACCTTTTGACATTCAAGAAAAAGACGTACCTACAATGGGTAAGCTTTTGACATTGCAGAAAAGGACCTACCTACAATGGGTAACCTTTTGACATTCAAGAAAAGGACCTACCTACAATGGGTAACCTTTTGACATTGCAGAAAAGGACCTACCTACAATGGGTAACCTTTTGACGTTCAAGAAAAGGACCTACCTACAATGGGTAACCTTTTAACAATAAATTAGAAGTATGAGCCCACAAGAGGCACACGAGATAAAACGTAATAAAAAAAAAAGAAATCAAAACATACACTTTTCAAACATACATTTATAAATATATTCCTTAAAGTAGGAAGCATGACTAAATATTTTCTTCTTTATTTTCTTTTCTTCCGAGCATTTCCAACATAGAGAAATGGCTAAGAAAGCCATATGAGACACGACACAGCTTTATCAATTCTCTTGATTCTGTAGAATCAAAGTGGGCAGGGACATCTGTTCATAGGCAGATCAAACCCACAACACAAGGCACACAATGCAGAATATCAATGGCAGCAAATGATTCCGTCAAATGCTGACATCTGGTCAGTTGAAGCAACAAGAACAGCAGCTATAACTTCATACATCAGTAACCCCAAGGATAACAACCAAAGCAGCAGCAAGAACTACAAGAACCACAGCACAGCACCAACATAAGCTAGTGATTCATCAAAACTATCAACAGAATACTGAATATACCAACAACTTTCAATAGATCTTCCATTTTAACCACAAGTATGCAGCAGGATCTACAAGTTTTGCAAAAATCGATCAAGTTTTTCCTCACACAAATTAAAAAAAAAAAAAATTTCATCAAAAGGTTAAGCACACACTGAAAACACTCCAAGAATTTTGCAGCCATCCGTTTCACCAACAATAACAGTAGGATGCGACTGCATAAACAGCTTTAACAACATCTAACAGAATTGGTGGACCACATCGGAATCTCTAAATGATTCAACAGACCTTCAGCCAGCAAGTCACAAGGTCTATATGAGCACTATGGCCACCAAAAACATTACAGATTACCCGAATCGACTTGGTTTTTTCATTGACATATACATACACGCAGGGGCGCCAATGTTTTCCCAATGTCCTTGAGCAAATGCTATTCGGAAGGAGCCCCAAAGCAGAACTTAACTTCAAGCAAAATAACAATCAGAAGATATTAAACCGAAGGTTTAAAGTGGGCAGGATGTTCAATAATCCGTGCCTACCACGGAAAAGAAGACTACCAACACACACGCATGACATGCCAACCAACAACACCAACCAACGATCGTGTGTGTTTCCTTATTCTTCCCTCCCTCTCTTCTCCTCAGTCATATCAAGATCGCACAATAAAGAGGACGTGCAGTCCAATTAATAACAAAACAGTGTGTTGTGTTTTATTTATATTATTTATTATTATCAAAATATTATACAGTCCACTTAAGTTACTAATAGATTATTGTTCACCTCAAAAATCACAAAAAAAATTTTTGTTATACAGTGTAAAAATTGTTTGTTTTGTACTGTTTTTCGTTTGCTCAACGATAGCCCAGGATAGCCCAACTCTTTTTTCTTTACTCCACTACTTTTTCAAAAAATAAAATAAAAAACTTTTTTTTCATAATGAGAAACAGAAAAAATTATGATTTTATTTCCTGTGAAAAACATGACGAATATAAATCCAATGGCAAAGATAAACAAGGACCTTTCATATTAAATATTTTGAAATTAAAAATAAGAAGAAAAACAATGCAAAACTCTATCCTACTTTTTGGCATGTCCGAGTGATGGTAATGCTAATAATTTTAATAATTAAAAAACATGACGAATATAAATCCAATGGCAAAGATAAACAAGGACCTTTCATATTAAATATTTTGAAATTAAAAATAAGAAGAAAAACAATGCAAAACTCTATCCTACTTTTTGGCATGTCCGAGTGATGGTAATGCTACAATCCGCTGTACACAAACTTGGCTAAGTCCAATATGACCCACCCACAAACACAGTCCTCCAGCTGTTGCATTCCAAATGGTAGTACGGGTGGTAGCATCAAAGTTCATGCTTGAATATTTTATAAAGTATCGAGTTTCATTGTTTCACTGGAATTATTATGTATTCGATGTACCACGATTGTGATCCACTTAAAATAAAGGTAAGCAAAAGTATGATTACGTTATATATTTTAAAAAGTATGATTTCCAATAAATGAACTATTATTCGTTCTGTATTTCAAAAAGATTGTTGACAAACCAGACAAAATGATGCCCTTTTTTGTTCAAGACGTTGTTGGACACTTAAAAGGCATGCCCGGACTCTTTATATCATGTGTTTTCAGTGCAGCTTTGAGGTAAATAATGTCCAAGCATACATTTTTCGAAGAATCAGCTCAAAACTTTCGAAATACCCATTCAATTCTTTAGCGCAATGTCAGCAAGTATGAATTCTTTAGCAGGAATTTTTTACTTCGATTATATCAAGCCCTTCGTACGACACACAGAAAGAAAAGCAAATTATTCCATGAAAGGTTTTATTTTATTAACTGGAGTCTATTGTGTTGCTGCTGGATTTTTAGTTGAAAAATCTGCATCTCTCCTTCAAACTATTATGACTATCGGCGGAGTAGTTCAAGGAGCTATGGTTGGAGTTTTTTTGTTGGGATTTTTAGTACCAAAAGCTAATGGAAAAGTAAGTTTTAGGTTCACAACATTACTCAATCAATAATATAATTTTAAACTTCCATTTAGGGTGCATTAATTGGCCTTTTGTCAAGTATGCTTGCCATACTTATTCTTGTAACTGGCGCCCAACGAAGAATGGAAGCTGGAAAATTAGCATACAATCCTTTACCAACCAGAGATGATGGTTGTGATCGTTTTAATTATACATTGCATGGATCAATGTATGTGTATTTTTGATATTGTCATAATACCTTTTTGTTTATTTAATTGTGTATCTTTTTTTAGTTTTAGATCAAATGTTACAAATGATATAGTTCATGAAGTTCATGACGATGAAGGATTTTCAATTTTTCAAATCTCTTTTCAATGGTATACTGTATTGGGTATATTTGTTGTCTGGCTAGTTGGTATTCCTTTGAGTTATATCATTCCAGATAATAAAAAACTAGATCATAATCTACTATCGCCAGTTATAAGAAAGTTTGTTAAATATGATAGTGTTAAAACTGATGAGTATCCAATGAAGAAGTGATATTTTTAAAATAAGACAAGCAAAACATTTTATTTTATTTCAATAATTGAAAGCTAATATTTAATTACAAAAACAAAATAAACATATTGTAAAAACAAGACAATACCTTAAAAATTGTTAAAATAAAATATTTATTTATAAAAACATGATTTTTTTTTCTTGAACATAATATAATTTAATCCATGTAACATTGTAAGTTGAAAGTGTGACTGCATAAATCAGAATTATTGTAAAATATGACTGAACAAAAGAACTATAGTGGAATCCATGCTTTTTTGGAAACAATGTGAAAAAACTTAAGATTTTATTAATTTATTAAATTAATATGCTTTTTTTCATTTTGGTACCAATAACATCCTAATTACTCTATATTCTATATAAAAACTATAACCATTCTGAAATTTCCTTTAGACGCGCATATTTTTAAAAAAGTTGGAACCTACGTTCTTTTAGATTTTTGTATGCCACAGGTGTTTAAAATTTTGCATAAAATATTTTTACTTGCGATATAGGTACTATAGGGCAAGTTTAGGATTCGTAAAAAAAATCGAACTCGAGATAACAATTTTACATGACATTACGATGATGGAGAATGCCAAAAAAGTGGGTCCGGCAATTCTGTCTGTCTGTCTGTCTGTCTGTCTGTCTGTCTGTCTGTAAGAACCTCGAGCTACAGCCTAAACTACTGAAGCGATTTTGTTCAAACTTAGTAGTTAGCAGTTTTTGGTGATTCCCTAGAGGGGAAATTGAAATTTTTTTTTTATGACCAAAACTAACGGTACCTGCCATATAACGGAAATAGAAAAGTTAATTTTTTTCAAAAACGGCTCTAACGATTTTGATTAAAAATTTTATGTATGGTATTACACATAAGAGCCAACTTTTGAAATAAAAAAAATATTTTTTGTACCGTTATTAACGGTACCTGTCATAGAACGGTTTTTTTGGTTTCTGAATATCTCGTACAAAATTAACCCGATTTCAACGAAAATTTTTATGCAAAAGCAATTAAATAATAATAATATTAAAATTTTAGAAAATTTTCAAAAAGTGCATTTTTGGATTTTTAAAAAATATTTCAAATTTTTTTTTTGAAAAATCAATTTTTTGAAAACGGGTTGGTGAAAAATTTTGAAATTTCGTTTTTATGTGTAAATTAATTATTTCTTTAAAATGGCATACCAACTTTTTTTTTGAAAAATGTTAGAAATTTTTTATATATAAAAAATTATTTTTTTAAAAAACGGCTCTAACGATTTTGAAAATTTTTTTTCTAAAAATACCTTTTTATGCAAGTAATAAAATGGCATACTTGGTTTTTTGTAAAACATAATTTAAAACGTTGTTTTTTGAATAAAAAGCTTTAACATTAGAGTTACTTTTAGCATAAGAGCAAGTACGTGCGACCCCAGTCGTGCATTTTATTTTTTTTACATTTTGCATCGAACAAAATTTTTTTTTTTTCAAAGAAAAGGTGCAACAGTTATGAATTTTTTTAACTTCTTACGTAGTGAATCACTCTTGTCTGGATCCCAGGACATAGTGGTTTTGAGGACAACGAAAAGGCGGATGAACTGGCCAGGCAAGGATCGGCCCTTCATGAGTCGCTAGCGGAAGCAGTTAACATTCCAATAGGAGTCATGAAGGGCAATATCTTCTCGAACTATTTAACAAAAGCTAACAATAGGTGGCACAGTTTGACTAGCTGCGCCATATCTAGGAAAACCTGGCCCACCTATAATAAATCCAAAACCAATGATTTAATCCCCAGACCCAGAAAAGATATTAGCAGAATTGTTGTGGTGTGCACAATGGTGAAATCGGCTAAGCTGATTGTTGATCATCACAATAAGTAATTTTGCTGCACGTAAGATGATTATCAAAGTGACAATCACCTTTTTGTTATGCATTGTGGGTGTCACTTTCACTTTTTATTTTTATTGCAATCCTCAACGGCGAACTTCATTATATTAAAAAATAATACGAACATTTTAGTTCGTTAAGTAAAATACGGTTTCTTATGAAGAAAAAATATAAAATATTTATTAGGAAATAAAAACAAAAATTGGGCATCGGTAGGGATCGAACCTCGGTCTTCACCGTGTGAGTCGAAAACTCATCGAGATCTCTGCACTAGTAGGGTTTTGGTGATCACTTTACTCAGAGCAAAGAATAGGTGATGGTTAGAAGTGTCAATCAAAAAGGTGACAATCAACTATCACCTTAGCCGATTCCACCCCAGGACATTGGCCTATAGGGGAACATGCAGCAAAGTTGGGTATACCACACAATACTTATTGTCGCAGCTGCTTGGACCTGCTTGGATTGTCGTGCCTCCGTTAGGAATAAAGACTTTTTTCTGGGTAGTGAATTCTTTAATGTCATAGATAACATCTCAGAATCAGAGATCAAAGACTTGATCTCGTTCCTCAATGCAAAAAAGTGGATTTAGTACTGCCTAAACACTTGATTTTCACCTTTTTAAAACCAGTTTAAAATTTATTTCAAATAAATCCATTTATCACTCACAGGTTTCATGAGTTTTGGCATCAAAACGGCGCATTCCGCGCTAATTGGGTCATCAAGCTCGGTTTGCTTTGACCGCCATCTCTACCTACCTACCTACATATGTAGTTAGACAATTATTGTAGAAAATAAAAAAAAAATTTATAAAAATCATTCATTCGTGGTTGTTAACGAAAACGTAAGATGATGAAAATAAAAATACACTGCACAAAAAAAAGCTAGTATTTTCTAAACTGGTTGCGATAGGAATGTTTTCTATTTGGTTTTAGACCAGTGATAAGTTTAGCTATCAGCCATTTTAGGCTTATCCATTCTTTACCGGACACCCTGTATATGTATATATTTTCCGGGACCCATTTGGTCATGTTTTCCTGTATTTACTAATTTTAATGTAAAATCGCAATAAATTAATATTACATATAATGATCGTGCACTACAATTTCCACAGAGTTATGCGTAGTCTTAGCCAAATAGTTGAAATGCTCTTCGACAATGAGTACAGTAAATTATGGCTTAATCGAATAGTTAGAGTAAAGCAGCGTCCTTAAATTTGATTTGGATTTGTTCAGCCACCCGTTATTAAAGAAGAATCCATCAATTTCACTTTCTCTTTATTTAAAAAAAAATAATTATATTTCATATCCGTAATTATTATAAATAGTATATATTTTTATATACAACAAAGAAAATGGGTTTGATAAAACAAAAAAAAATATGGCGCTGATTTAATGTTTCATTATATGCGGTGATGTAAAAATATAAATATATATATTTTATTTATATTTGTTTTTACTACATATATGTATATATATTTTGTTTTAATTTTAACAATAATAAAGAAGTTGTACTAAATTTTGTGATGTTTTTTTGTGTTTGTTTTTTTTTTTCCTTTTTTTGCACAATGAAATACAATTTATTTGCGTTTAATATACATTTAGGATTTAATTTAGTATCAAATATTGATTGTACCTAAGTTGGTGTTATTTTTTATCATTAGTTTATATTTTATACTTACGATTTTCAACGAATAAAAATAAATACATAATTGCATTCTAAATAAGACTTTGATTGATACAATATTATTTGATCATTTCATGCAATTTTTGTTTTTTTATTAAGAGTGGCAAGCAAAAAGATTTTATAAAAAAAATATTTTTTCTTTTTTTTTGCATTTTTTTTTATTTATTTTATTTCATCATTTTTGTTTTTAACAAGATTTTGTTACATTACATTACGATTTGATTTTAATTTCCAAAGTAATTCTATGAAATACATTTGTGCTTGTTTTGTAGTCTTCAATTTGAAGGTAAAGAGAAACTACTATTTAAACTGTTAATTTATATAAATCTATGGTTTTTGTATGTAAAATGAGTGGGGAAGGGGTGTTTCTTTAAGTAACAGATACATTGTTTTGTTTTCGGAAAAATCTTTATGTTATGTTTGAGGACTAAACAGTATTTAACATTATGAAAGAAAAATAAATAAAATATCTTTAGCGAATCGAAAAAGAAGTAACGTGCTTTGAAAGTCAATTTATTTTCTAACAATACCGTGCATTAGCCAAGACACAACTTGAGCTCATTTATAACTTTTTGAAAGTCAAAAACGTCATCAGATTTTAAAGATTTTATTCTAACATTATTTGTCGTTCTCATCAGAGAGATATGTTTTTTTTTTAATTTTAATTTGTTTTTTTTTTTTCATTCAACTTACAAACTACAATAGTAGCTTTTACTAAGAGTTAAAAAAAAAAAAATTATTGGTAAGATTGTTGCTTGTTTTTTTTTTTTTTGTTGTTGTTGTGTTTTTTACATTCTGTTGTTTTAGTTACAATTTGAATTTTAAATTTTATTTGATAACTTACAAAAAATGCAGGTTTTTATGTGATAAAAGAAGAATTTTAATATAAATTCAGGATTCATAAAAGGTGGTTTTGTTCTGTATTTTTACTACAAGTTGTTTTATTTAATACATAATGTTAGCCAACCAATCAAAGAGAAATAACATTTCATACTTTTTTTTTTTGATTTGGGTTTACCAGAAATATTGCTTTTTCTATTTAAAAAAAAAATCATCAATTAACATGGGAAAATAATATATGTTGCTTTATATTATGTTTGTATTTATAAAAAAAAAAGAAGTCACTGCATGTAAATTTAAAAAAATACATAAACAAAAAAATTAATTATAAATTGTTTTTAATTACAGTATTGCGGCGTCGCCCCTTCATTGTTGGCTGTTATTGATGGTGATGCAATTTTTGGTTCACCTAAAATTTTTGAAAAGATTGTGATTATTTAATGTGTTAATCATATAAAATTATAAGGTTATGTCTTAATAGCACTGCCTAACACACAAAAATTTTCCAGACCGTTGTTTATCAATTCTTACTAAATTTAGGGTGCTGATTCCAAAAATAACATAAGTTTTTTTCTAGCAGCTCTAGTTTTTAAATTATATATACATGAAAAGGCATAGAATATCCTACAATTTTTTTTGTTACATTTTTTTTATTTAAATTTTGTTTTCGTATTTTTATTTTACTAACTTAACCGAAACACAATACATTCGAAACAAATTTTTCCAACAAAACTTTAAGAACGCTTGTAATAATAAAATTAAAAAAAAAATATGAAACTACCCCAAAAATGTGAAAAATTATAATATCTAAAAAAATAGAGCTACTAGAAATAGAAAGTGATTTTTAGGCTTAGTGAACCCAAATGCATTAGGTTCGATAAGAAAATTTCTGGAAAATGTTAACAAACAGTTAAAATAAGTCACCCTGTGACGGTTTTTCATGTGCCGTGACTACAAATCTTAATTTTTCTCATTTTTTTCTTTTGTTACGGAACCTTGAATAACCCTGCTATCAAATGCATTCAAAAATTTTAGCTCAGCTGTATCAGTTTTAAAGAAAATATTACTTTTTACCCAACTTAGTACTAAAAATTTTTACATGACTCTAATTCAATGAGCCGTAGTGTAAAAAAAATGCACTACAATGTTTCGGCAAGTTGCCTTAAAAGTTGGTGTGTTCAATTCTCTTTTCAAAATGGTATAACATTGTTGGGAATATTTCATAAATAACCGAGATAAATTTTTTTTTCTTAAGAAATCCGACTTTTTCATGAGGTAATTTTTCCATGTTATTCAAGTTTTGTACCCTTTCAGAACCTTTCAGAATACAAAAACTTAAATAATATGGAAAAATTATCTAAAAAAAAAGTCGGATTTCTTAAGAAAATAAATTTTATCTCGGTTATTTATGAAATATTCCCAACAATGTTATACCATTTTGAAAAGAGAATTGAACACACCAACTTTTAAGGCAACTTGCCGAAACATTGTAGTGCATTTTTTTTACACTACGGCTCATTGAATTAGAGTCATGTAAAATTTTTTAGTACTAAGTTGGGTAAAAAAGTAATATTTTCTTTAAAACTGATACAGCTGAGTTAAAATTTTTGAATGCATTTGATAGCAGGGTTATTCAAGGTTCCGTAACAAAAGAAAAAAATGAGAAAAATTAAGATTTGTAGTCACGGCACATGAAAAACCGTCACAGGGTGACCATTTTTTCGACTTTTTTTCAAATGCCCATAACTCCCAAAATATATGGCTGCGATTTTTTTTATTATTTTTCTGATAACTGTCACCACCTACCCTATCTAACGTTTTCGTTTTGACGTTAACTTTTGGGACACCCTGTATGAAAAATTAAATATTACAAAAACTAGAGCTGCTAGAAAGAAACCAATATTATTTTTGAGCTTACTGAACCCAAATCTATAAAATTTTATATAAATCTTTCTGGAAAATTTTAAAAAGTTGAAAATTGTTGGCCAGTGTAATAGTTAAATGGCTAGCCAAAACAAACTGTCCTTTTCCTGATAAAACTATGCAATTTCCATCATTTAATTTTGTCTTAGGCACCTATTATGACTTGTGAAAGGCTCCAAACATTTGTCGAATCACAGTTATTTTGTCTATAGTTAATAAGCAATTCGGCGTTTTAAAAATGTTATTGGCAAATCGTTTTCTAAATTTTGACTGCATTGTGAGGCAAACGTCGCACTGTTAATTTTTTGATTTTTGGTGAATTTGGATAACACTCCTGGTACGTTTAGTATATTATTTCAAGGTAAATTATAAAATATATTTGAATGTATTGTTTTTAAAAGAAGCTTAAATAAAGCCAAACAAATTTGTATTGTCTGCCGTTCAAAAAAAAAAGCTTAACCGGCCTAAGGTCAAGAATTTTTTTTATTTCAACATCGTTTGACTGGCGAGTCAGAACAGACTTTATTATAACATGTTCTTAAAAGTTAGAAAAAAGCAAGTTTTCTTCTAATTAACCAAATTTAAGTATACGTCATATTATCGAATTCAAAAGTCTGTAACAAAAACAATTTAAGCACAAATATTATTAAAGAGCGTGACAAGACTTCAAAATCAAGGCTAATTAAAACATACTTCAAGAGAACTGAGAAATTTTATCGCAGCGTCTAAGCCCAAAAATGTATGTCGCGTTTGATTTTTGGTTCTTCATTCACTTAACTACAGAAAAATGATGGACCCAAAATTAAGGCATTTTGCCTCAAATATTTAAAAAGGATTTTTTTACTTTTTCAGAAATAATAATTTAATTCTTTTTTTTTAACTCAAATTCTGTTCTTTATTTTACTATTTTACTGTTTAAAACTTAAGATTTTGTATTGTAAAAAATCAAGGTATTTATATTTGAGTTAAGCTTTTTATTTCTTTTTTTCTATAAATGATATTGATAACTGCAGAAGTTACACCTGTTCAAACTTCAAACATTGCAAGGTCAAGAAAAATAGCATCAGTTGCGATCATTTTTTTCTATAAAAAAAAAACAAAGTTGAAATTTTTCAAAATAGCTTTGCTCCTTACTTAGATTCATCTCATTCCAAAATAGAATTAAAAAAAAAAAAAAATTTAGTCTGACTAAGAAACAAACACAAAACAAATAGGTCATACTAAAACGGAGACTTACATCCCCATTATGCTTTTCGATCCACGTGAATCGCAGGATTCCTTTTCTTAATCATGTCAAATTGACTTTGAAAAAGTAACTTTCGATAGCAAAGTGTTGTTCCCGTCTGTTTTAGAAATTCTAAAGAAAAAAAAAATTGTTTAAATTTAATTTTAACCACCTTTTAAACGATCCTTATTTTAGACTTTCACGTGAATCGAATAGCAGAATAGGGCTGTTAAATTATCGTGTTTTGTACTCTAAAAATTACAATTCTTAAAATTTCTAATCTTGTTCTAGTATTCTAAGTCTTGTTCATCAAATAAATAATCAAATTTTTTTCTTTCAATTATCTTTATAAATGTGCCTTAAGGAGTACTTTTTGACATCTAATGCTTTTCTAGCTCTGTCATATTGCTTTGGGATTAGCATGATTTTTTTTTTCAAATCTTTGGACAAAAATTAAAGGTTAGCAATTGGGCGGAAGTTCGTATAAGCACTATTTTTATAAATTATTTTGAAGTGGCATTGCTTTTAAAAAAGTGGAATGAAGGGCAAAAGCATTTGATTTTAACAAAATATACCTTTTTACTACAACTTCATGACAAGTTCTAGAGATACCAAAAGCTGTTCTAGAAGTTTGTCGAGAACTCTTTCTCATGTTAACGATTATATAAAATTATATAATTTTTTGAAATGTTTTCAAAATACCCCAAGAAATTATTAAAATGATGATAGACAATTTGGATGGCAAGATTTACGAGCTGCTGATGAAACACAATATTTATCTGATTCTAAGTGATATTAGCTGTTTGGTAAGGTGATATGGTCTTGGAATGCGAAACCCTTATAAACTTCTATTTTTTAAGGTCTACAACTACATACATACATATTTGTAATAAGAGATTTTGTCTTAAGTCCTTTCGTTCAATACATATTTCTAACTTCAAAATGAAAAACAAACTAACAACTGCCTAAATTAAAAATCTTTTAACGTTTGTTAACTGGTCATTGCACACCATTCTTCCTACTTTTTTTTAATTGGAAAATTTTACCCACAACAAACAAATCCTAACAATACAAATAAATAAAATCAGTTTAACGCCGATATTTACTTACATAAATCATTATTTTCAGCTTTATGTTCATTGCCCGCTACTGATACGGGTGTAGCTGGTGTTTGGGTTGGCAGAGAGGCTTCACCCTCCGGAAGCGAGTTTGAATTCACTTTTAAATCATTTGCTGTTACATTGTTTTCATGTGCAGATTCAACACTTTCACTACCCAAAGGAGCTTTCTCTTCTACATCCGTTGATAACGGCGGATCAGCTACTTCTTTAGTATCTTTTGAACTCTCAAGAGGTTCATCAGCAACTTTATCGGTATTTTCTAATTCATCGACAATTGGTTTCGAAGACGATTCACTTTTGTTTTCTTCACTTTCATTTACTTCTTCCAATTCTGTTGCAGTGTCTTTGCTTACACCATCAACTTCCATAGCTTCAGGTTTATCATCTTGTTTCGCTGGAGATGGTTTTTCATCGGCAACTTCGGATGGAGTTTCAATTGTTTCGGATTTATCTTCATCGGCTTTTTCTTCTGTTTTTGTTGCATCCACTGAAGTACTCTCAATTTCTTCATGATTTGATTCTGGCTCTGAGGGAGCTTTTTCAGGGCTTGTCTGCAAATTTTAGAAAATAAAAATATTTATAATCAATTTCTTACAAATTATTTTATATGGGTTTTACTTTTATTTCATCTTCGATAGCAGTTTCTAATTTTCTGCCTCGACCACGTTTTGGAGTTCCTGTTCCTCGTGCTCGCTTGGTTGGTGGAGGAGTATGTACCACATTTGATCTTGATGGTGTGCCTCTTGTGCTTGAACGGGTTTTGCGACCACCCTCAATGTCCAGGCTACCGCCAAGAGTTTTAACCAACTCTTCACTTTCACGCTGTGCACGCTCAACAGCTGTAAGTCGTTTAGATGGAGTTCTCTTAACCTAAAACAAAAGAAACAAATTATATTCATATTTAGTTCATAAAAATTTAGGATCAAGTGGAAGGATGGAGATATAATATAGAATGTTTTTAACTCAGATATAGCTTGAGAGCATTGACATTGTTTTAGTTATTTACTTTCTCCAACGTCCTTTGAGGAAAGCATTTCTAAAGCAGATTAGAAGATTAGATCACATTTTTGAAAGTTTAATTCGATATCCCGATTGAAGAACCAACAATGGATAGTACGGAGTAGACGTGTTTTTTGTTCTCTGGCAATTATTTCAAAATAAATCGATCGATGGAAAGCTAATAAAGTCCAAAACAAGTTAATATTTGAGTGATAATACCCTTCAATCCATATACATATATCTAATAAACGCAAAGCGTGACATACAATTTTAAGAACATAAAATCAATCATTATAATATAAATTTATTATTTTTGCCCATTTTGCTGTGCTAATCCCAAATTGTGCTTATATACATCTATCTCAACCATTGTCGTGATTTTCTCTCAACAACGTTAATAATGTCTCCCCCTTCTAAACGTAACGGTTCTCAAACAACACTTACATACTCTCCTAGTGAATCCTCTCGATCTCCAATTCGAAAATCTGCACAAAAGTT
Source organism: Episyrphus balteatus (assembly GCF_945859705.1). Taxonomy (NCBI): domain Eukaryota; kingdom Metazoa; phylum Arthropoda; class Insecta; order Diptera; family Syrphidae; genus Episyrphus; species Episyrphus balteatus. The sequence goes on from NC_079136.1 coordinate 94,561,516, forward strand.
TTTAATGGAAGACGATGCCGATAATTCAATGTGGAACAAGTTTGATGAACTATTAAACAAACAAAGTGAGTCCATTATAAAAATGTTGGTGGGGAAAATCTCAGAAACTGAGCTTAACATCAAAAAACAAATTGAGCTCGATTTAAATGAAATCAAGCAAAGTGTTAGTGGAATAAACCAACGAGTCACTCAATTGGAGTCACTTCAGAATAATAATACATCGAACATAAACGCAATACAAAATGAGCTTTCAATTCTTAAATCTGAATTTTCTCTAATTAATACTCAATCAGATTTCAATGAAAAAAATCCCGCACTTAATGCTTTACAAGAAAACTTTGAACGCACGACTAATGAACTGAGAGATGTTAAAGAACTTTTAAATCATCAGGATAACCGAATGGTCGCGTGTGATGCATTTTTATTTGGTATTCCCTATCTATCGAATGAAAATTTAACATCCGTTTATAATTCAATGTGTCACGCACTCGAAATTCAACCACCAGCACTAAAAAATATTTTCCGCACTCGCCCGAAGAACAACAGCGTTAACACAACAATCATGATTAAGTTTAATTCACCATATGACAAGAATTATGTATTAAAATCGACTGCGAACTATAAAAAGAAAAACAACAAACAACTTTCATTGGAGAGTGTTGGACTAAACAGTAAATCTCCGATTTACATGCGTGAGAGCTTATCGCAAAACAACAAATTTGTATTTCAACAAGCGCTTAAACTTAAAAAAACTAAACAGCTGGCGGCTGCATACACCATTCGAGGATCTGTTTATATCAAACGTCATCCCAGCGACACAGCTGTTTTAATAGATTGCTTGCAGACCTTAGATGAAATTGCCAGATCAAACTCTTTATGATAAATTAATAGATTCCAAGAAATATAGAAAAATATAATAGATAAGAATAGAAAAAGATTAAAAATTAAAAAGATAATAGTAAATATTTAAATTTAATAACTAAATCATAATATTGTTGTTCTTAAATTTTGTATTTTTACTTTTCATTATATCTTTCTGTTTTCTGATATCTTGCTGACGCATGAACCCCACTATCTGTATGAAAGACTACAAATGGCCTCGTCGAGTAGAACCCATCAACTCATTCATCTACGATACTCATCCTTAACATCGGAACGTCAGTTTTTTATAAATAGTGTTCGTCTATGGAATAATCTTCCACGTGATATCAGAAGAATCGAAGATGTGCGAAAAGTGAGGAAAGAAATTAAAAATTATCTATCATCTTAAACCGTTTGAACAGACAAGTAACCTACAAACAAGTAATGTTTAATCTTTATTTAAAATGAACTTAATTTACTTTTGAAAAAATTTTTTTAACTATTTTGTATTATCCTTATATATTTGTAATAATAGCTTCTCACTAGCTTATAAGATATTATATCTTACAGTGTTAAGTAAACGAAATAAAATTGAATTGAATTGAAATTGAATTGAATCCCATATTTTTAGATAATAATAATAAGGAATGGAGAACAAGGAATAAAATATAGCAATTTGACGTGATTAATTAAAGCCGTTTTTCTTAATTCCATGTACTTACGAGTGTAAGGTGAAAATTTCGCCGCCTGACACAGTTATAGCGATTGAAAAATTTTTTTTAACCGAACCAAATGAGTTAAAAATTTGAAAATTGTCATATGAGCTCAAGACATTTAAGCTTTTTTGGGAATTATAAATTTTCACAGATAAGATCGCTAGAGATGAGATGATATGGCCGAGAACTTTTCACCATACCGTATACTATCCCACGTCTTTTTCACCCCATACTTTATTAATATTAAAATGAAAAAGATCTGCATTAAAATTTCATAGTTTACATATGACCGTTTGGATCATGCACACCATTATTAGTACGGTGGTGTTGATTAATTGATGTTTGGGGGTGTAAGATGCACAACGACCTATAAGATCTTTTGTGACCTCTTTTAAGGTAGTTCATTTGGTTCCTCATGTTACAGCTCCTCCTTATGTAATTCCTTTCCAACTATGTAATTCGATTATAAAAAAAACTGTGTACGAATTCGCAAAAAATGGACCTCTGTAATTCTGTAAAAAATGAAAATTATACAGCTCCAGTAGTGTGGTCCACGTTATAAGGCAAAAAAATAAACCATATAATTCATTAGTTCCCCACCCATTATTTTGCTACAGACATCAATACCAACATATGCTGAAAGTTTTAGCCTTCAAAACTAAAAGGAAGAGGGCGCTCATCGGCTTTGGAATATTAGACTTTGTTACCCTTACCTTACCCTTAATATCTGATTATATCGTATTAGGACTTGGCTTGAGGTTGCAATTTGGATTAAACATGATAAACACGCATGTTCCCGACAACCAAGTAAATGATTTTCACGTTTCTTTGATTTTGAGTCATTAGCTCGTATTTCATTGATTAATTCTGTTTTGATAACTTTAAGCAAAAAATACTTACAGACGAATTTAAATGAACAAAAATTATTATCTGTGAAAATATCACTTAAGGGCAGGTCTACCCAAGCAGCCAACTTAAATCTCATGTAAATGAATTTGAATGTATTAGTGCACTTCTCTTGCCATGATTTCACAGCTTTGAATAACATTTTTGCTCTTCGACTCTTTTTTCCCTCAAAGTGAAGCAAAAAAAAAAAACAAAAACAAAAACAAAATGGAAAGCCACACAAGAAGATAGAGAAAAGAAATACCTCTATGCACAAGAATACGACGCAAAAAACCAGACGGCAAAGGAGATACATTTTTGTTGTTTCATTCATGGGATGTGTGAAAAAAAAATGCTAGGCAGGCAGACGCAGAACAGTGATTTTTTTTTATATTATCCTTTACTTATGAACATAAATAATATGTATTACGCATGAATAACAAGTTCTTTTTTTTTTTGTTTGCTGGATCTAATTATGTCATGTGTTTTATTATCTTTTGTTTTCTAATGATATTTGTATAGGTTCTTAGAAAAATATATGTATAAAAAAAACGGCAGGCGAAATCAGACATTTCAAAAATATTATAGTACCTATGTAGGTACATAATTATGTAGGTATATCTAGCTATGCAAGATTCGCAACCCTTTCACTTTTTCAATTTAGGTAGCTAATTCTTTTTTTCGCAGTAGTGTTACAAAGTAATATGTAGGCTGGTTGGTACCTACCTACATATTGAAAAATATTTATTGGTGCTTTCTATCAGTGCGCTGCGTCATGCGGTGGCAAAGTAATAAATGTTTTTTGATCATTTAGGTGATGATGAACAATGGAAAAATAGCTGGTAGTGGCACACAACCAGGATGATGTCCCGAAAATGTATTTTATTTGTGTTTTATGACTTTTCATTATAGAACAGACCAATAAAGAAAAAAAAATTATGTCGAAACTAATTCTACCTACTTTACTATGTATGCAAGCTATGTTCCTATACACTATATATGTACCGAAAAGTAATATTCGTTCATCAACGATAAAAAAAATATTGCAATCATGACCATGCACAAAAAAAAAAAACAGTACATACCTAACTTACTTCTCTGAAAACAAAAACGAAAAACATACAATTACTGTCACCCATAAACAAAAATCAAGCAAATATCTTGCAACAAAAAAAATCTGACCTTCCACAAAGTCTAGCATTTAAAAAAAATGAGACAAACAAAAAATTAGACAAAAAAAAAACAGACAAGACGAGAGTCAAACAAAAAAGTGAGAAAAAATGAGAGCGGATTTATTAAAAAAAAGAGAATACAGCGAAAAGAGAATTTTTTAGCGCTGATTTAGCAGTGGAATTTTGTTGAACTAAAGTTATTTGTGTGCGTGACTGGGTTGAAAAAGTCGATACGATTGTACTTTTTTCGATACACTTGGCTTGGCTAAAGTACACAAATACACTATTACTAAATTCGATACAGTTGTGTCCTTCCGCTTATATTAATGTAAAAGGTATTCTGGATAATTTTTTCTTTTCGATTCTTCTAAGATACTGTTAAAACTGCAATATTAGTCAAATACACTTATAATTTGAATAGAACATTAAACGGTCAAGGGTGAATTTATAAAGTCTTTATATCATTTTCTTCAAAGAAATAAAATTTTCTTTTCAGGACATTACTTTCTTGTTTAAATGTGAGATTTAAAAAAAAAAAATTGGCATAGGTTAGGTTTTTTATTTTTTTTTTTTTTGGAAAATATACCTCAATTTTCATAGCCATTGACTATAAGATTAAAGTCTATATGTTAAAGTTTAATAATTTGCAATAATTCTGCAAATTTACACATTTAAGTTAGTTAGACCGAAAAAGTGAGAAATTTACAAAAGTAAAAAATTTTTGTTTTTTCTAGAGCTATTTGTTTTTGGAAAAAATTACAAATTACAAAAATTTTTAAGAATAATCACGCTTTGCTCCACGACTAAAATGCTAAAAAAGTGGATGTTGACACTTTTCCTTCAAATTAACCATTCAAACTAACGTCAAATTAAATTTTAGTAATTGCTTTGGATTCTCCTAATTCCACTTTATTATTTTCTTTTTGTTTCATCTAAAAACACTAATAAATGGTAAAGTTATTCTAAGAAGAGTGAGTAAAAAAACATGAAATTACAACAAATTGACAAAGCTTTTTTTCTAATTAAAAAAAAAAAAAAAAATCTGTTACACCTACTGCATGAAAACACATTTGATCATTATAAAACAAAAACAAAAAAAATAAAAAGTTTATAAACAACGGTGCCCCAACCAAAATTCTGATTCAATCTAAATTTGCAGGAAAAAAATCAATTTCGAATCTTATACAAATCGCAAAAGATATGTTTCTAAAATTTAAATGATGCAAAAATGTGCATACGTTTATTGCCTTTTCAAAAAAGTACGTTGCATACGATTATCTTATAAACTGCAAAAGTTATACAACAATTAGTCAACCATCTTCCATTAAAATGCTATGGAAACCCCCCTTAAACCCAAAAATAAGCTTTCTGCATCAATATTTTCAATTTTGTGGTCGGAAAAATTGTTACAAAATGAGTTCGAAAATTTTCACTTTTTGACTTTTTGCAAAAAGTGGTCGTTGTAGTTATATATCACGAAAGGTTCTTTTTGATAGGACCAAAGTTTTGAGTTGTAAAGATACATCAGTGTTTTGCAGTTGTAAACTGTAAATAGGATCACAGTAACAAAAAACAAATTCAAAAAAAGGCCTCAAAAGTTTTTTGAATAAAAAAATTAATTTAGTTTTTGGTTTGTCTTATAGCCAGTTGTACAAACGTGGTTCAGCCTCGGATCTGGAATTTAACACACCGATCCGCTGCGGGTCAACTTCGGTTCAAGCATGGATGTTGCCATTTTTACATATGTGGAGCTTTCACCAGTGCTAAACCGGAACCTTACCACCGATTTTAGAAGATAAAAGTTGCTGGCCATTAAAGTTTTGTCGTTTATTGTTTTTTGTTCTTTAATAAAATATGAAAGATACAAAAAGTACAATTCGATACACTTTTTATTTCACTTTCGATACAATGCTCAAAGACGATTTTTCAACCCTGGTGCGTGATCGAAGAATTTTTTTAGGTGAAAAACGCAAAATAGACACAATTTCAAAAATTAAAATTAAATATACCATGCATGAAAAAATATTTTTTTTTATTGGAACTTATTGACAAAATAACAAAAAAAAATAAAAAAAATAAATTGATATTGTCAAGGTTTCCCTTCTTTCACAACGACATTATACATATTGACATATTCAACTGCGTTTATAAGTATGTTAGATCCAAAAAATTAAAAAAAACAATCAACAGATCCCAGCTCTGAAATATATTTTATCATATTAAAATAATAAAAAAATTTAAAAAAAATTATTTATGGATTACCCGCCATCAAAACAAAAAAAAAAGACACCAAACCTATAATTTTTTCAGATTTTTTGTTCCAAAAACTCATATTTTTTTTATAAAAAAAAAAAAATACAGTAATGTTAATGAATTTTCAGGCTTTAAAAAACAGTTTATTTTGTTTCTATAACTTTTGAACTTTAAAAGTTATGCGAAATCTAGCATTGATGATTTTTGGAAATTTGCCCTTTTTTTCGGGGTTTGGCAATATTTTTTTCAGACAAATTATAACAAATTTCAAAAAAACGATTCAGTCGAGACTTGGAGGTATTTGTTGTTATGTAAAAAAAAAATATTCACAAATAAAAAAATAACATTTGATGAATTTCCCAGCGGTTCTTAACAACACACATCTAAATTTGACGATTTTTCATAGTTTTTACTGATTTTGACAACTACAAAATTTTTATTTTTTTTTTAAGCCACTAATATATGTCACCAAATATATTCTTAATCCAAAATCGTTTATTTCAATAAAATCTTCTCAAAAATGTGGATTCTACAGAGCTTCGCGCAAAGCCTTAATCATTTTTTGGCCCTGACACATACCCTTAACTATTGGTTTTTTATGAAAAACTTTACCACATCATAACTTAATTCACTTGATAAATAGAAACAGGAGTTAATTACTAGGCATGAGGACCCAGCTATACCAGCATCTGAGCAAAAACTTTGAGCCTGTTGAGCGCCCACTTACACTTCACCTAAAAAGCTGAAATTTCACGTGTGTAATACAAAACACATATGCAACCAATTTTTGAGTGGGGAACAACGGAAATGTAAAAACCAAAAAAGTGGACCACCCTAAGCTCCAGTCATGTTTCATCTTTTATTGGGTTTCTTTTGGAAGATTAAGATTTTTATCACTCTTTAGAGATACGCAGTTTGAGTTGAAATTAACTTTCGAACAGATGCGAATGTAGCGAAAAGTTAGATAGTAGGGCCCAAGAAATTGAGTAGGGTATTTTCTTCAAAATGCTTTGCTTGTTTTGGCGATGGTGCCAAAGGTACGATCGGCAACAAAAATGGACTTATCACAAAATTGAAAATCATAACACAAAACGTTTCATGGACACACCATGCTTTCTTCATCGACAAGTTCTTGTATTGACGGTAATCCCTCCAGAATTAATTGATGTGCTTATGTTAAAAGATGCGATCAAGTTAAATAATTTTGTAAAAGGCAAAGCCTTGCTAAGTCGACTGTTTTGGATTGTCTGCGATAAAATTGGTTAACTCCCCAATACTTCGTTACCACACAAGTCAGGTGACTGCCAAATAGAAAAGTATTGACACGGATTTTGGAATTAAGAGATGAATTATTGGAGTTTTTACAACATTCAAAATCTGAAACCTTTTTGAAATTTGATTAATTCGGAAGAGAAAATATCAAAGATCTATCCAAGATTTCAACATTTATTAAATAAGAAACTAAGCTTGCGTCCGCACTTTGAAAAGAACTAAAAAATTAGTTAAAATTTCCCCTCCGACGGAGTGTAAAAATTTTCGACTTCAAAGTTAGCTGACACCTCAGTCAGCTGTTTGATGGAAACAAATTCTATTTGAATTTTAAATTTGGTGGAATTGATGAAAAAAGCATTATAAAATAAAATTAATTGTGCAGTATGTGAATATACAGTGGCGACAAAATAAATAGCACATGTACCCTAAAATTTCTAAAATGAAAGTTTTTCGCACTTTTTTAACTTAAAAGAGCTGTTTTATTAATGAGGAAATAAGAACACAGATATATTTGATTTATTAAAAAAGAAATTAAGAACATTGAATTCTTTAACAAAAAATAACAACAAAATCATTAATACAGCTCAAGTTTTTTAGGACAAAATAAATAGCACACTTCCTAAAAACAAAAACAAATTAACAAAAATTTTAACACAGTTAAAAGAAAATAACTAGTATGTGGTTGGGTAACCCTTATTATTTATCACAGCATAGAACCAGCGGTTAATAGACGTAACAAGACTCCGAAATCGTTCAAAAGGTACTGAGTACCAAGCTCGTCGAAATTCCTGCCAAAGTTTGTCCAAATTTGAGGTATCAGACCTGTTAATCGCTTTTCCCACGTCACTCTACAAGTCCTCAATAGGATTCAGATCTGGGGACTGGCTTGGCAATTCCATAACACCGATTTTTTGAACGTATAGCAATTGTTTCACAGACTTAGTCTTATGTTTTGGATCGTTATCCTGTAGAAATGTCCACTTTAAAGGCATTTCCTTCACAGTAAAAGGTAGAATAGTGTCCCTTAGGATCTCCTTGTACTTAAGGTGGTCCATTATACCCTCTATCCGATGAAATGGCCCCACACCATGCCAAGAAAAACATCCCCAAACAAGAATACTGGCCCCACCATCCTTAACAGTCTATATTTTATACTGCGGGTCACATTTCAACTGCCCCACGCGGGGAATTTCCGTATGGGGCATCTGGAAATGCCTCTTATGCCCCATAGGGGGCATTTCCAAAGCGATTAACAGGTCTTATACCTCAAATTTGGACAAACTTTGGCAGGAATTTCGACGAGCTTGGTACTCAGTACCTTTTGAACGATTTCGGAGTCTTGTTACGTCTATTAACCGCTGGTTCTATGCTGTGATAAATAATAAGGGTTACCCAACCACATACTAGTTATTTTCTTTTAACTGTGTTAAAATTTTTGTTAATTTGTTTTTGTTTTTAGGAAGTGTGCTATTTATTTTGTCCTAAAAAACTTGAGCTGTATTAATGATTTTGTTGTTATTTTTTGTTAAAGAATTCAATGTTCTTAATTTCTTTTTTAATAAATCAAATATATCTGTGTTCTTACTTCCTCATTAATAAAACAGCTCTTTTAAGTTAAAAAAGTGCGAAAAACTTTCATTTTAGAAATTTTAGGGTACATGTGCTATTTATTTTGTCGCCACTGTAAGTCAGGAAATTGAAGATTTTCAAAGAAAAAAAGCTATTTAAACCACTCAAAACACATTTTTTTTTATTGCATCTGTCACCTAGCTTTGTAGTGCAAATTCGCATTCCAAAAGCTAGTTGAAACTCGACTACGTAGTCACTACTTTTGTGAATGCGCCCAATTTGTTACGTTTTATTTTTCAAAAACGGCTCTGACTATTCTTTTTCGTACCGTTATTAACGGTACCTTCCATAGAATAGTTTTTTTGATATATGAATTTCTCATAAACGACTTAGCCGATTTCAATCAAAGTATTTATACAAAAACCTTAACTAAAAAATTTACAAAATTTTCAACAAAAAAAAACACATTTTTTGGTTTTTTAAAAATATTTTAAAACTTTTTTTTTTGAAAAATAAATTTTTTGAAAACGGGTTGATAAATTTTATCAAAACTTTCAGCAGTATCGCGATTTGCAACTATCAATCGATAGTTGATAAATATTAAATATCGATATCTTATTACTTAGTTTAGAAAACTTTGGAAAGCGGAGAATGGTCCTAACCGTTATTAACCCTTTCGGACCCAGCGTTACTCTCATGTAACATTTTTTTAAAAATTCGTAAAAAAATATTAAAATAACAATTTTTTAGGTTACGATGGCTTAATTGAAAGATAATAATGCCTAGTTACTGGATTATTAGTTAGTCAAATATCATACCTTTAACTTTTTTTTTATCGAGAAAGGGACTGAAATTCACATTTTTTTTTTTTTTTGCAAAAAAAAAAATTTTTTATACATGGTCATAATTTTGAAAAAAAGATATAAAAAATGTTAATGCAGAAAGTGTTTTGTTTTTTTACTTAGAAGAAGAAGCATACATTATAGTTTAATAAAAAGTTATTTTCTCAGCTCTCCGACTTTTTTTGGTGGTCATAGGCAGTGCATATTACCATTGAATAATTACAAATAGAAGTGGACACCCAGGGAAACTTCCGCTGTAAAGTTGCTGTCGCTAATATCGTGCGTTGAATTAAAAAAGCAAATCCAACAATCCAAAAGCAAAGCCAACAATCCAGAAGCAAATCCAGCAACCCAAAATCAAATCCTAAACAGCTTATACATATAGATAAATGTTTTCCTATTTCAAAAAGTGGAGATAGCCTAGAGGATAAGGTGAATGTCTGTTAAGTTAACCTGCCTAGGTTCGAATCTGACGGGAAATTGAGATTGTTTTTTTTTTAACATTACTAAAATAAAAATTAATTAAATTTCTCAAAAAAAATCTCCGCAAAAAAAAAAAAAAAACAATATCAAATTTTACCGGTATTCGAACCTAGGCCAGTAGGAGTAAAAGGCATCGTCCTTGTTCTCAAGACTAATAATACTTTTCAATATACGAAAACTTATATCAATATAAGCTCTTTGATATGTACAATAATAATTATTAATTTTTTTATGAATGTTTAAAAAAAATAATAGTTAAGACTCTACTCGAAAATACATAATAGTTGAGGCGCAAACATGTAGTTCATCTATCTTCCGGTACTCTTGTAGTTGCAGAGTAATCTGCGGTGTCACTTCTATTTGTAATTATTCAATGATATTACTTACATGTAACATGAGAATAACACATTAGTTTTGCTATTTATTTTTTTGGAAAATAACTTTTTGCTATTCATATTTCTTAGTTGTGATATTTTTGACCCGATAATACCGAAAAAAACATTTTTTAATATTGATTTTCATAGCTTGGGTTCGAAAGGGTTAAATGAAATCTAATTACAAATTCAATTCAAAAGTTGACCAGATTTCCTATAAATTAGGTATAAAAATCCCAAATTTCAGTATTTATCAACTATCGATTGATAGTTGTAAATCACAATAAGGCTGTTTGTTTTAGTGCCAGTTGTACAAACGTGGTTCAGCCTCGGATCAGGAATTTAACCCACCGATTTCGGCGGATTAGCAGTGGATCAACTTTGGTTCAAGAGTGGATTTAGCTATTTCACCCTATATGGACCTAGAACCAGTGCTAAAAATCAATTTTACCACTGAATTCAGAAAATAAAAGTTGCTGATCCACGGATCAAATATTTGTACAACTGGGCCTTAGTGAGTTGAATAATATTTTCTGAAAAATGGCATACACCATTTTTTTTTTTTTTTTTAAATGATAGAAAATTTTAGTACATATTTATAAACAATTATTTTAAGAAATAAAACGGCTCTAACGATTTTCAAATATTTTTTTTCTAAAAATTCTTTTTCATACGAGAAATCAGATGGCATGATTTGTTTTTGTTAAACTATAGTTCACCCTGTACACAATCAAATCTGGCTGTACAAGCGAGAAGAAAACAAACAAACTTTTTAAACTTATCAACTGTCATAATAATGACGTCACATTTTCTTCAACTGTCATTTACATTACAATAAACATAAAAAATACATTTTTTTTTAAATTACCCACACAAACACAAATATATCATAAATTATAACCTAAAAAATTAGAAAAAAAAAAAAAAAACAATTTAAAAGTCTGACTAAACACGTTATTTTGTATAGGTATATTTAACAATGTGTGACCGAGACGAAAAATATAATTATGAAAAACATATATACCCACTCGACTTTCCAGGTCTAACTTAATACGATGAAACAATAGTTATTGATAGATAACTAACTAATTCTATTTAATGTTTAGCCACGCTGCAAAAAAAAAAAAGATCTAATAAAGTAGATTTGATGATTTTCTTCAAACTAAAACACGAAAAGAAGAGTGTTATAACTAGAGTATAGATAATAAATTTATAATAACACACCCCCTTTTTTGTCCCCTCAAATGACAGACTCCCGTCTCCGTCATAGAAACGATCACCGTTGATAAGAAATCATACAACAGGAGAGTTGAGACGCAGCGGCTACAGGTGCAAGAGTCATTCTACACAAACTCTAGCCCAAAACGTCCGCGCTCTCTCTCTAATTCTACGTACATTCGTAGTACTTCAAAGTAAACACGACAAACAACAGCCGACTAGAAAAAAAAAACGAAACGAGTGTGTTATTTCTCGAAAAAATGGCTTGTGTCTTTTGTGCTGCTTTGCTTTGCCTCTTGGCAGCTCAACCGCCCGCCATCGCTTCTCTATGTCCCTGTAGCCTGTACCCAGCCGATATAGGTAACAAGCGGCAAACGAGGAAACGACATTTTCATGCATATTGTGCCTGTGCGCGACTACATCGTTTGCCGTTGCCTCCTCTGCCGCTCGTTTTGCCTGTCACTACTATCACTTATTTTTTTTTTTTTTTTATGGCGCTTCCATTGCATAAACTCTCGCAGCAACACGCAACATTTTTTCCTATATTTTTTATTCAATTGCTTCGCTTTTATCTTTTTTTATTTTTCTTTCCACTGAACATAGAAATGACGAAAAAAACGGCGCAATGATGGAAATTAAATAAAAATAAAAATATGCATTTTCGATAGAATATTCCAATAATTATGACGAGGATAAAAACTATTTAAAAAAAAAAATGCTTACGGGTGTAACTGGTTTATTTTCAACAACTTCTGGTGGTACCTCTGGTACCGCCTCGGATTGTGATTGTGGCTCCTCAAGGTTTACAACATCTTCTTGTTGTGGTTTATTATCACAATTATTGTTTCCAGTGTCCGACATTTTTATATGTACACGACTTTTGTTTGGATTTCGTCGATTACAAATAATTGTTATTCAATTGGAAATGAAGAAATTGCGCGCTGCAATTATTTGATACTTGTAAATTTTCTTTTGAAATTTCAATTATAGAAATCACTTGACAAATTCTCGTTATTAGATAAAGAGAATTTTTTGGATCTTTTTCTATTTTTTTATTTCTTTTCACGTTTTGGTATAATATGCTGCCGTGTGTGGTGTTTCTCTCTACTTCAACAGCGACGGGTTTTCTTGGTATTTTTTTTTTCTATTTTTTGTCTTGAATATGGAAAATTTTCAAATGGCGGGCATTTTTTTCTATTTGTTTTTTTTTTTTTATTTTTATGTTTTTGATAGTTGGTAGTAATGGAGCAAGCATATATGTTAGGTTATTGAAAGTAGAGATGGCGCTTCGAAGTAGATAATAAAGGTTTGTTTGATTGAAAATTTTAAAAAATATTCAGAAATAAAAAAAAATATAAGGGGTATTCACGATCTGGTGCAACAGGCCTAGTAAAAATGTAAAATTTTATTTTTTTTACAATAGATCGTGAACGCCCCTCTTCTTATCTATAGTAAATATTGAAGCATGAATGATGTTTTTTTTCCTCCACCGTTGCTTCTTCTTTTTTTCCATTTTTTATAATTTAATTCTTTGTTTTGTTCTGGTTAATTAATTTTCACTAATTATTTTACATCAAAAGAAACTAAATTACGGGACATGAGTAGCGACAACCATTGTAAACAGACCATTGTAAAATTTCAATCCATATATTTTGTTGTTGTAGTGTTGTAAGATTTTACACTTTTGCACTTTTGCAATGATACTAGACCAGTTGCATCGGATCGTGAATACCCCTATTAATTTATTTAAAGTTTTACACCACTAAAACGAGATAAATAAAAAAAAAAAAACAGAAGAAAAAAGCCACACCGCCATTTTCGTTTACGTTTTGCGAAGTGCGAAAGGAACAAATAAAGAAAAACAGAGAAAGCTTTTTTTGCTTCTATAAAGCTTTACAGGTGTTACTGTAGCTCCTGTAAAGCTTTATAGAAGGGATATTGTTTGTTGGGACTACCTTTCGACAACCGCGATGTCACTCGTTAAAAATTTCCTTTTTTCGCCGTCTAAAGTTATACAGCTAGTAGAGCTAGAAAGAAGTGGAATCAATTTTTTTCAATTTGTGTATGGAAAAGTCGAACGACTAGCAGTCCATATATAGTAGGTCAATGCATTTTTACATATGTGAAACTTGCACGAGTGCAAAACTGGAACCTTACCACCGATTTTAGGAGATAAAAGTTGCTGAACCACGGATTAAATATTTGTACAACTGGGCCTAAGTAGATTTATTCTAAATCTACTTCGTTATATCGTAGATTTAGATTCACCTACCCTAAATCCAAGATTTTCAACTACCCTCAGTCCGATGAGTGTCAACTTAGCGAAACAACATTCACCGATCCAAACGGGACTAGGTGCATAATTTGCCGTTATTTAGTCGTTCATTAGTTGTGGCAATTTTGATTTTGTCGTTCATTGTTTTCATATATATTTTTGATGTTTCGCTAACTTGATAGCAACTTAGCGAAACAACAACTCTTAATAAAGGTCTTTTTGAACATTTGAGTATGTCATGATTTGCTATTAATTAGCTATTAATTAGTCGTTAATTAGTTGTGATAATTTCGATTTTGCAGCTTCATAATTTCATAAGCAAATGTGTTGTTTCGCTAACTTGATATCAACATAGCGAAACACCATCTCTAAAAAAGGTTTTATCGAAAAACTGAGTATGAGGAAATTTGCCGCTAATTTGTCGTTAATTAGTTGTGCTATTTTCAATTTTGTCGCTAACTGTTTTCATTCATTTTTTTTACATTTTCCAAATTTGACACAAATTTATCAATTCGCTTAAAAAGTGACTTAGACTAAACGTACTATTGAAAAACATAAGCAATCGGTTTTAATATTTATTATTGAGAAAATTATTTGTCAGAAATTTTCTCATTCGTATTTTCAACGTTCAAGAAGCAAGACCTGGTTTTCTTATAATTGTTTATCACCTTTGTTATATAAATAAACCAACAAACTCTAATAGGTTATGGGCGAAACTAAAGAGTCGGTTTATGGAATTCCGCAATTTCATGGAAGCGGATTTGATGATTGGCAGTTTAGGGTCAAGACCCATCTGGACTCGCTTAATCTGGGAGATGTTTTGACCAATGTCGTTGAAGCAAATGGTGTGGGATACGAAGATTTTTTGAAAAGGGATATGAAAGCCAAAGAACGAATTGTAGCGTTTGTTCATAATGATTTTTTGAGCTACATTCGTGAGAAGACTACAGCTAAAGAGATGTGGAAAAGCCTCCAATCGTCTTTTGCAACAAAGTCTGTGGTGAATCAGATGTTGCTCAGAAAGCAATTGTCGAAGCTCAAGATGAAAGATGGTGATTCAGCCGCAAAGCACATCACTGATTTTGAGAATTTGGTAAGGCAGCTTAAGATCCCAAGTAACAATTTTACTTGCATAAGGTCCATTTTGTTCGATTCGACAAGCTGTAGTTTGTATACGTTTAGTTTAAGGCTTACTTACGCAAGTCATCCATTTTGGAAAAAAAGGAGATCTCCTTAAGGCTATCTGGAAGTGTTTAGAAGAAGCCTTGTAAATATAAGTTAATGAAGACCTTTATAAGACCTGTTTGAACCGTTCTAAAGAAGCCTTCTATTTTCAAGTGACAGAAGGCTTTCATAAGACCTGTTCCAAGAGGTTCTTGTAAGTATGCAATGTTTTCATCTCTCAAGTATGCAATGTTTTTCACCAATAAGTATGCAAAGCTTTTATCCTGCAGATATGCAATGTTTGTAACGCTTTAGAAAAAAACATTGCATTTTTATGTGAGGTTTCAATTAGCTCCCTTTTTTCCACTCATCTTTAATATTCGAGTATGGTCTACTGGTTAAGGTGCTGGCTTTGTATGCAGAGGTACGTGGGATCGATTCCTGGCCAGGCCATGTGATGAAAATAAAAAATGTGTTATTTTTCAATTAAAATAATATTCTCATCATTTCAGAACAACAGAAAAAGCAGTGGAATTTCCAAAAAAGGAAAAGAAACAAAATAGGAAAAAATTAAAATAAATAAAATAATATGTAGAAAATACAAAACAGAAAAAATCAAAAGAAAATAAAAAAAATGAAATAAAATGCAATTAATTCTTTATTTTTATGCATTTTCTACAAAATTTTCTACAACACCTACAGCAACTTCTATAAGGCCTTATTATAACATCCTACGCAAGTAATCCGGTTTGTGCATTAGATAAACCCTCTGCAGGAAGACCTCCGTAAGGCCATTTTAAACTGTTTGTCATAAGCTATTAGCTTGTGGATTACCTGTGAAGGAAAGTCCTATTCAATTTCGGTAAAATGCGCCAAAATGATTTGCATAAGACCTGTCCTTCTTGTTATGAAAGCCAAAAATAGCTTGCATTGACCCTTATGAAAGCTAAATTGTTACTTGGGATGTCGGGAGCATCATTAGAAGAAAGTGATCTTCTAGCTCAGTTTTTTCTTTCCCTGCCTGAAAAATTTGATCCGTTGGTTACTGCTTTACAAAATCTTAGTAGCAGTGATTTAACGTTTCAAACTACCAAAGACAGACTG
Source organism: Episyrphus balteatus (assembly GCF_945859705.1). NCBI lineage: Eukaryota > Metazoa > Arthropoda > Insecta > Diptera > Syrphidae > Episyrphus > Episyrphus balteatus. The sequence continues at coordinate 94,577,704 of NC_079136.1, forward strand.
CTTTTAGAAGAAGCAAAGTTAAATGACAGAGATGAAGATGATGAAGATGATCATGTGAGATCAGCATTTGCTGGAAAGAAATTTTTAAAGAAACCTTTCAAATTTCAAGGCAAATGTTTCAAATGCAATAAGCAAGGGCACTTAGCGAGAGATTGTCGAAATTCTGAATCAGGACATAGTCAAAAACCCAATAAAAATTCAAAGCGGGTATGTCTGATGTCGGATCGAAATAATTGTAATAGTTTCAAAGAGTCAAGCTCCAAAATAAAATTTAAGCTTGATTCTGGGGCAAGTGACCATCTGATGAATGTGAACTGGTGTTTTTCTGAAGAGAAAGAACTGAGAGAACCAGTAAAAATCAATGCTGCAAAGAATGGTCAATTTTTAATTGCAAAAAGTGCTGGAATTATTCATGGAAGAAGCAACACAGGTATCGACCTGACAATTAATGATGTTCTGTATCTACCGGAATTAAGAGACAACTTACTTTCCGTTCGAAGATTGACAAGTCTTGGTGTTGATGTCCAATTTGCCAACGATATAGCCAGAATTGTTAAAAATGGTATTCTCATTGCCGAAGGATATCTAAATGGCAGTTTGTATGAAATTGAATTTGAGATTCAATATCTTTCAGCAAATTTATGTAAGACTGTTGATATCAAATTATGGCATAATCGTTTGGGACATGTTGGACAAGGAGCCTTAAAAGAAATGGCAAAAGAAAATCTTATAAAAGGACTCAATACGACTTCCGTTGATGGCCTTGGTTTCTGTGATATTTGTGTAGAGGGAAAACATAGTCGTGACCCCTTCAATGGCACAAGAAACAGAGCAACTCGAGTGTTAGAAAGAATTCACTCCGATGTATGTGGACCCATTGATGAAGCTAACTGGGATGGATCCAAATATTTCGTATCTTTCATTGATGACTATACTCATTTCGCTATGGTGTATGTTATCAAGCGAAAATCTGACGTCTTTGAAGCAATGAAAGAATACGAAGCCATGACGAAATCAATGTTTGGACATTCGATCTCTAAGCTTACCATTGACCAAGGGAGAGAATATTGCTCGAGAGAACAGAACCTGTGGTACAAGAAGATGGGGATTCAAGTTGAACCTACAATCTCTTACTCCCCTCAGCAAAACGGAGTATCAGAAAGGTTCAACAGAACTATTGTTGAAAAAATAAGAACGATGTTATTGCAATCCAACATGCCGAAACGAATGTGGGGTGAGGCAGCACTCACTGCAACATACCTAATTAACAGAACACCAACTAAGTCGGTAAATTGCAAGAAGACACCTGCAGAGTTGTGGTATGGTTCGAAACCAGATTTTGAAAAGTTCCGAGTATTTGGATGCAAGGCTTATACATGGATTCCAAGTCAACAAAGAAAGAAACTGGATTCCAAGAGTCGAAAATCAATCATGATTGGATACGTACCAAATGGATACAAGCTTTGGGACATCCAAAATAAGAAAATATTCACTGCCCGTGACGTGAAGTTTGATGAAAATGTTTTTCCATTCAATCAAGTTCAAAAAGATGACCAAAACGAAAACGTAATAACGATATTCGACACCCACGAGCAAGAAGGGGAAGAGGTATCTGAAGTACTCGTTGGTGTTGAAAATATCCAAGATACTGGTTGCGATACGAATGAAGATACTGATTGCGATGTGAATGAAGCTGAAAACTATGAACATCAAATAGTTGAAGAAGAAAATGAAGAAACCGATGTTTGGGAAGATGCAGCTGCGCTCCCTTCACAAACTGATAGTGGTAATCTTCATAATGAGATAACTACAAGGCGCAGTGAACGGGAGCGCCGACTTCCAAGTAAGTTTCATGATTTTTACATGTGTTATAGAACAACTGCTGCTGATAAATTTTCGACAGGTGTACCTAATTCATATGATGAAATCCAAAGACGTTCTGATGCTCCAAAATGGTTCAAGGCTATTGAAGAAGAGCTTTACTCTATGAAAGAAAATGATGTTTGGCAAGTGGTTACAAAACCGAAAAATGCAAAGACCTTGAAGCCCAAATGGATATTCCAAATTAAAGAAAATGAATATGGTGAACCCACAAGGTACAAAGCTCGTCTAGTAGTTAGAGGGTTTACGCAAAAAGCTGGGATAGATTATGAAGAGACTTATTCACCCGTTGCGAAACTAACCACTATTCGAACTGTGTTAGCTGTGGCCTTACGAAACAAGTTTCTCTTTCACCAACTTGATGTAAAAACTGCATTTTTGCATGGCACACTAAAAGAAGAATTGTACATGGCTGCTCCTGAAGGGGTTTCAGTCAAGGATGGAGATGTTTGCAGATTATATAAGTCCATTTATGGTCTTAAACAATCTCCTAGATGTTGGAACAAGAAGTTCAATGATTTTATAATTCAGTTGGGGTTCAAGAGATCTAGACATGACTATTGCTTATACACTAAGATGGGAAGAAGAAGATGACCTGATTATACTTATACTATATGTGGACGATTTATTGATTACTGGAAAGAACTTATTGAAATTACAAGGACTTAAGACAAAACTAGAAGCAACTTTTAAAATGTCAGATTGTGGAAACCTTAAATTTTTCCTTGGAATTAAAATCGATGTTCAAGAAAATGTGATAAGACTTTCACAAGAATCAAGTATCGACAAGCTGCTTGAAAAATTTGGGATGGAAGAGTGTAATCCAACAAGAAGTCCAATGGAAAAAGGATTACAACTTCAATTGACAAAATCAGAGCAAGAATTTAACAAGCCTTACAGAGAATTACTTGGAAGCCTCATGTATATCATGTTATGTGTTCGACCTGATATATGCTTTCCAGTTGGATACATGGGAAGGTATCAACAAAACCCTTCACAAAATAACTGGCAAGCACTCAAAAGAATAGTGAGGTATCTAAAAGGCACTAAGAAGAAAAACCTTATTTTTGAAATAACTGATGATCACCCTTTAACTGGTTACGCTGATGCTGACTGGGGAAGTGACATAAATGATAGGAAATCGGTTACTGGATATATTTTTAAAGTTTTTGGATGCACGGTTTCCTGGTCAAGCAAAAAGCAAACAACAGTTGCAACTTCTTCCAGTGAAGCTGAGTATATGGCACTTAGTGCAGCTGTTTCCGAAGCTATTTGGATTCGGGGGTTATTGCAAGACTTAAACCAAATTCAAAATGAGCCTGCAATAATTTTTGAAGACAACAAAGGCTGTATTGGAATGGCAACAAATTTAGAAACGAAGAGATCGAAGCATATCGACATTAAACATCATTTCATTCGAGACCACATTCAAAATGGATTGATAGAAGTTAAACCTATTGGTACAAAAGATCAACTTGCTGATATGTTAACAAAGTCCCTGGATTCAACACGTTTTCAAGACCTATGCCAACGCCTTGGATTAAACGATTGAGAAGGGGTATTGAAAAACATAAGCAATCGGTTTTAATATTTATTATTGAGAAAATTATTTGTCAGAAATTTTCTCATTCGTATTTTCAACGTTCAAGAAGCAAGACCTGGTTTTCTTATAATTGTTTATCACCTTTGTTATATAAATAAACCAACAAACTCTAATACGTACCAAAGCGTGGCTTATACCAAAATTTGTCGGTTGGGACCCTCGAATTAGCTATGCCATTTTCAATTTTGACAAGAATTTACCAATTTTCGCTTAAAAAGTGGCTTAAACCTAACCCTCGAATTAGTTGTGGCATTTTCAATTTTTTCGCTCATTGTTTTCATTCAAATTGAGTGTTGTTCCGCTTACTTGACAAGAATTTACCAAGTTTCGCTTAAAAAGTGGCTTAGACTTAACGCATCAAAGCGTGGCTTACACCTGAATTTGCCGTTCGGGACCCTCGATTTAGTTGTGCCAATTTCTATTTTGTCGCTCACTGTTTTCATTAAAAAGTGTGATGTTTCGCTAACTTGACGTGTCAACTTAGCGAGGCACCCTCCAAAAAGTGGCTTAAACTTAACGCATCAAAGCGTGGCTTATACCTGAATTTGCCGTTTGGGACCCTCGAATTAGTTGTGCCATTTTTAATTTTGTCGCTAACTGTTTTCCTTCAAATTTTCGACATTTTCCAAATTTGACAAAAATTTACCAATTTTCGCTTAAAAAGTGGCTTAAACCTAACGCATCAAAGCGTGGCTTATACCAAAATTTGCTGTTCGAGACCCTCGAATTAGTTGTGGCATTTTCAATTTTGTCGCTCACTGTTTTCATTCAAATTGAGTGTTGTTCCGCTAACTTGACACGAATTTACCAAGTTTCGCTTAAAAAGTGGCTTAGACTTAACGCATCAAAGCGTGGCTTACACCTGAATTTGCCGTTCAGGACCCTCGATTTAGTTGTGCCAATTTCTATTTTGTCGCTCACTGTTTTCATTAAAAAGTGTGATGTTTCGCTTACTTGACACGTCAAGAAAAAACATCAGAAAATAAGTTTTAAAGCAAAAACAAAATAAATTTAAATTAGTTCAAGATTTCGTTTACGAAATTTTGTATTGAAAATTTCGTTTCGCTTTTGTTCACTCTCCAAAAAAAAATTTTGTTCCCACCTTTAAAAATTGTTTGTGCACAAAGAATACAAACAGTTCCATATTTAAATCGAACATACCAAATTTAAAACAAACATGCTTTTGATCTGTCATCCAAAATGTATCTGTCACTGTAGACGGTGATGAAAAAACTTTCTTCCATCAATAAATAAATTTATTTAAAAATTTATTTACAAAAAGTAAAATTAAGGTATTTACAACATTTATTATTTCTTTCATAGAAAACATCCAATGTATGAAGTAATTTCTAAGTCACATTCTATTTGTTAATTTTTATCAATACTTTATTTACATTCTTATCAAACTGACAGTTGTATCTGATCTGAAGCACATGTGAAAACAAGTCGACCATCCACATCAAACTGCCCTACAATTTCTACTTTATTGCTTGCTTTTTTAAAAAATAAATAAAATGTCTGAATCCGACAACAACTACTCCAGCGATGACGAACAAGTCTCAAAAACCCACAACAAACTTCTCCAAGCTGTTGGTAACCTTAGCAAAATCCAACACATCAAAAAAGTCGCACGAAAAGAACCATCCGCCAAACAAAATGAATTCGATTTGGTTAAACCTCGTCTCGAACTACCCAAAAGAATACTACCATCAAAAAGCCCTGTCAGTGTTGTAGATCTAGTAAATACCTTAAAAGGAACTAGTAAACATGTTAACGTTGGCAAAGAGCTAAAAAATGTGGCCAATACAGGTAAAATTCTGCCCAAGCCAATGGAAAAACCCGAAGCTGATCGTGTTTTGCGTTCTATAAACTATGACAAAACCAAAAAGCAATTACAACGTTGGGATGCTGTCGTAGCACAATTTCAATCTGCCGAATCCCAAACATTTCCACTTGATTCTGAGACGGTTTACATTAATACCGCAAGGTTAAAGAAACCTTTGCAATTGTCCATGAAATCAGAGCTGCAAGTTGCAATGGAAGAGGCTGAAGCCAAACTTCGTGCTTTAAAAGGTGAAAAGAAAGATGAAATTACTGATGCTGATTTGCTAAATGAGCAAATGAAAGCGACAAAAGATGAAATTAAGAAACGTCGTCAGGAATTACTTTACATGAAAATGCGTCAATCTCAAAAATCTGCCAAATTAAGGCTACAAAATAAGATCAAGTCAAAAAAATATCATAGATTGCTGAAGCAACAAAAACTCAAAGAACAGCTCAAGGATTTTGAGACATTGCAAAAACTCGATCCTGAGGCTGCTCTCGAGAAACTCCAAAGTTTGGAGAAGAATCGTATTTTAGAACGTGCCAATTTGAGGCACAAAAATACAGGTACTTGGGCTAAAAACAATCTTGTTAAGGCAAGATACAATCGAGATGTACAGAAAGATTTGTCGGAACAATTGGCTTTGAGTCGACAGTTGACAGAGAAGAAGGATGTCTCAGAAGATGAGGATGAAGACGACGAGAAAGTAGATGATATAGTCAATGACAATTTTGATAATGATTTGAATCCTTGGATGCAGGCAAATGGAAAGAAAAGCGATATCAAACCGGAAGATGTAGTTGAGGTTGGATATAGAAAGTATTGGATGGAGCGTAAGGAAAATGAGAAGAAACTACAAAATCATAAAGCCTTACTGGCGGAAGACTCAGGAATCGGTGTAGAAATGGAAGAAGTTGACCCGAAAGAAGTCAAGACAATTCAAAAGTCATCAGTCCAAAATAAAGTAGCAGCAAAGAAAGAGTTGCAAAAAGATAAACATTCAATTATGGCAAAGAAAGGAGATATAACTTTGAAAAAGAAGAAAAATAAAAGTAAAAAAAAGCTTGACTCGAAGCCAGTTATAGAAAATGGTTGGATAGTCGAGGATGTCAAATGTGAAGATCCTGAAGCAGATATTCACAGCATCGATAAATTGTTTGATAAAGCCGAAGATGCTGTTATGGAAAAAATCACAAATAGACAGAAAAAGATTCAAAAGCAACTTGAAAAACAATCGTTAAGAAAAAATAAAACCAAAACACGTCCTAAAAAAGAAAAGAATGAGTTGAAAAATTTGGAAGATTTAAAATTCAAAAAACAAACGATACGAGTTGATATCGATGAGCAATTGCTAGAAACGGCAAAGGGGGCAAAGGTCGCAGATATACCAACCGTAGCAAAACCAACCAGTGGTATTGTTCCTGCTCCAAAAGAAGGTCCAAGTGTGGATTCGATTAAGCACGACAATTACGCCGATGTAAAGCCTAAAGAACTGAAAGCATCTCTTGGTGAACTAACTAATTGTGACGAAGATGTGGACTTTGACGACGATGGCGAACACGAAGACGAAGGTGTTGCAATTGACAGGCAGGCAACTATCAATGATGCATTCGAAGACGATGATATAATGGCTGATTTTGGAAAAGATAAAAATGCAGAAAAGAAAGCCCTAGCTGATCAAATAACTTTAACAATGCCTGGTTGGGGTTCATGGGGTGGAACGGGCATTTCACAAAAATCAAATGAAAAGAAAAGGAAACTCGTGTTGGACTTTGGAAAAAATGGAAAAGACAAAGCCGATGATCGCAATAAGTGTCGAGTTCGTATCAATGAAAATGTCGATAACAGAAAATTGAGAGAACATTTAGTATCAGATATTCCATTTCCATTTACATCAGTTAAAGATTATGAAGCGAGTATAAGAGCTCCGGTTGGAAGGAATTTTGTACCCGAAACAGCTTTTAGGGTATTAACTAAGCCAGCTGTAATAACTAGGAGAGGACATATCATTAAACCGATGGATGAAAGTGAATTAGTTAAGCAGCCCAAGCGTGCACGATCCGTGGTCGAGAAGAGAATTTTGTATGATGCTCATGTGGCGAATCAATAAAAACTTATTTTTTGTTGGAAAAAACAAATTCTATTGTTCCCTTTTTTTTTTTTCATTTTTTGGTTAAATTTTATTTTGCCTCTATAAGGTAAGAATACTGGACATTTTTAATCTAATAACCTTTCCTTAAACCAAAAAAGTCTTAAATTTCAGAGATATTCTAGAAAGCAGAGAAATGGACTACACACATTGCAACTCTCATTGATCTTTGTTTGTTCTAATTAATTTTATTTGGGAGTTTATATAACCTTGTTATGGAAAATGTTTTTGAAAATTTTCCTTTGAAAAAAAGTTTTTATTTCCAAACGTTGATTTTGGTAGGGATTAGGTTTTTTGGTCTTTTAATTTTGTATGCAATTATTAACACAAATTAATCCATTTTTTTTTTTAATTCTCGACGTTTCGTTGGTTATAAATTCCAAAGATCCCCAATTAATAATAATTAATTTTGTTTTAATTTTTCGTTTGAAAACTAATTTTTCAAAAACCAAATGCCATTTTTACTTGCGAGATTGCAAAAAAAGTGGGTCCGGCAATTCTATCTGCCTGTCTGTCTAGCTGTCTGTCCGTCTGTAAGTACCTCGAGCTACAGCCTAAACTACTGGAGCGATTGATTTTCTTACAAAAACTTTGTATTAAATAGTTGATTGATTCCCTAGAGGACGAATCGAATTTTTTTTGGACCAAAACTAACGGTATCTGTCATATAAGGCAAAGAGAATTTTTTTTTCAAAAACGGATCTAACGATTTACACTTAAAAGCCAACGAAGAAAAATAATTAAAATTATTTTTATTTTTATTAGGCATACATTTTCTAAGTGTCTGAATTTGAACAAGTTCACGGTATATTCATGCTGTGAGTTTTATAATGGGGTTTTCGTTAAGTAAATTAATTTTTTGATCTATAAATTGATTTTTTCGTTTTTTCAAAATTACTTCCATTTGAATTCAAAATTATTTTAAAGGCTTGGCCACACCGGAGGGTACGCGGTAGAGGTACAGGTAACGGTACGGGTATTTGTATGGAAAAAATTCCAAACTGACACATCAACGTTCGGGTGTGGAATTTTTTTAATACAAATATCGTTGCCGCTACCCGTACCGCTACCGCGTACCCTCCGGTGTGGCCAAGCCTTAATTCTTTCCGAAACCTAAACAAATTATATCAAACAAAAACTTTTCAAACAGGTGGATGCCAATAATGATGCATAGTGGTGTTAGTAAAATAGGGGTAAAGGCTTGGCCAAACCGGAGGGTATGCGGTAGAGGTACGGGTAGCGGTAACGATATTTGTATGAAAAAAATTCCACATCTGAACGTTGATATGTCAGTTTGGAATTTTTTTCATACAAGTACCGTTACCTCTACCCGTACCGCTACCGCATACCCTCCGGTGTGGCCAAGCCTTAAATCTGCCGAAAAATCCAGATTTGGAAAGTTGATATATGTATAATATCAAAAAATAAATCAATTTTGCTGACCAAACGAACGAAAAAATTGTCAAAATCAGTTTTTTGACAGATCTAAATTAATGTCGTTTTGTATTGGTTTCACTCAAGGATTCACTTATTCTGAAATCGAATGGAACAGGTCAAATCGCTTCCACTCATTTCTGTTTTTTTTTGTGTTTGTGTGTTTTCTGTTAAATTTCAAATGTCAAATATTTTTATTAATTTATTTTTCTTTCAAATGAAATGTTTTAAATTTTTAAAAAATTGGTAATGTTGAAGAAATTAATAGGAAAGTTGGTTTCCAAAATATTTTAAGTAAGTTTGAAAATTAATTAAAAAATTTATTTCGGAAAAAAATTAATTTATTTCAAAAAATAAAAAAAAATATTGATTGAGTGATTAATTTGACTTTAAATATTCGTGTATTAGTGCTTCTCGAGTGAATCCTGAGAAGCGTTCTGCCTGTCATATTCGTGCGAATAAAACGCTTTCAGAAGGCTTCTGAATGATTCCGGACGCTTCCGGAGAGCCAATCGAAAACGACATATAAAATAAATTGATTTTTGTACCAAACGAAAACCCCATAAGTGTCAGCAAACATCGACCAAAATAAGAAGTTTTAGTAAAGGGTGCGACAGATCTAACTGATGAGCCCACTGTCGTACCAGGGCGAAACGCTTTAAAGTTGAGGTCACTTGAACTTTAAAATTGATTTAAGAGCCAACTTTTAAAATAAAAAAAGACTAGCCGATTTCAACGAAAATTTTTACCAAAAGTAAAGGTAATAAAAATTTCTAAAAACCACATTTTTGATTTTAAAAACTATTTCATTTTTTTTTTTTTTTTTGAAAAATTGAAGAAGTTGGAGCAAAATTTTGATAGCTTGTTTTTATACGTGTTAATTAATTATTTCTTTAAAATGGCATACCCGCTATTTTTTTTAATGTTAGAAAATTTTTACTAACATGGTATAAAAAATTATTTTTTTTTTTTATACAAGAAATCAGATGGCATACTTAGTTTTGTGATCAAAATCATTACAAGCGGACAACGGTTTTTCATTTTCAAATTATAAAAACAGATTTTATGTATTTTCTTACATTATCGGAAATGTTTTAATAAAAGTTTTAAAATAAGAGCTATTTTTACCAAAAAAGCAAGTACGTGCCACCCAGTCATGCATTTTAATAGTACTGTCCCAACGTTAACATTTAAGCCCTTTTTGTATCTTATATATAAAAAAAAAATGTTTAAAAATATCCAAATTTTTGAGTCTAGATTCTATATTTTTTAAGTGCCAAAAAGTACATGAAATCTGAGATTTTTCCTCTCAAGCCTGGTACGCAGCTCGAGATAAATTTTAGCTCCCATACAAAATATCGAAAAAATTTATCTAAAACGTATCTTATACAAATTATCGATAACTTGTATGGGATTTTTATCTTGGCTAAAATTTAACTCGATCTGCGTACCAGGCTTCAGATTCAAATTCAAACATCTCTGATCCGAAATCTGGAAAATGAAAGATGGCATGAATCCCGATTTTTATCAAGATTCACGCAAACATGCACACGCACTTTTGCACACACTTCTCTGTTTCACATTTGATGTTGTTTTTTTTTTTGAAAAAATCTGCGAATTTAACACAATCAGCCCTATCGTGAGTTTCACCCGAACAAAAGATTCCACCCGGAAAAATTGAATTCCACTTTTCCCCTATAGTGATTTTCGGGCGAAAAGTTGTTCACGTTCAAACATGTTCCTGTATTTCAAACTTTTTTTAAGGTTGTTTGCTAGGCATTCGATAGCTCGTCCCTCACAAATTTTGATGCAGAATAAGAAACTAGTTTAGCGGAAAATGTACCTAAACTCCCCTCATGATAGCTTTTAAAATTCCGGGAGAACGAAAACATTCCGGGCGGAAAACATTCCACGTGAAACGCACGATAGGGCTGAATAATTCCCAAAAGCCTGGTACGCTGCTCGCGCTAAATTTTAGCCGAGATAAAACTCCCATACAAGTTATCGATAATTTGTATGGGATCCATTTTAGCTCGGCTAAAATTTATCGATAATTTGTATGGGAGCTAAAATTTAGCGCGAGCAGCGTACCAGGCTAAAGCAAGCAAAATAGTAAACAACATAATTATACAAAAAAAACTCATGGCAACCCTATTTGCAACCATCACCAAACTGTCAAAAAGAAAAGAGACGGATATATGTTATCGAACAACCATATGTCAAAATAAACATTATCAAAAAAACGCATTTCAGATATTTCACAATTTTCCAAATATTCAAGAAACTGCACGCTGTTAAATTCTTTCGCAAAATGACCAAAATAGCTACCGAACAAATCCATTCAATCGGTCAAGTTCTAAATAACAAGGAGCGTCCACTTAAGGAAAGATTTCGTGCATTGTTCACATTAAAAAACCTCGGTGGAAAGGAATCGGTTGAAGAGATAAGTAGATGTTTTGAAGATGATTCAGCTTTGCTTAAACACGAATTGGCTTATTGTTTGGGACAAATGCAAGATACATCTGCTATAGATGTCCTTACCAATGTCCTCAAGGATATTAACCAAGAGCCAATGGTCCGCCATGAAGCAGGTTAGTTTAGAATGTTTTGTATGTAGACCACATCGATTAAATATGTAGTAAAATTACAGCGGAAGCACTTGGAGCAATTGGTGTTCCTGAAGTTATACCAATTCTTGAAAAATACGAAAACGATTCATGCGTCGAAGTAGCAGAGACATGTAAAATTGCTCTAGATCGTGTCAATTGGCTAAAGAATGGCAATGTTGTAGATGACAATAATCCTTATCATTCAGTGGATCCTTCGCCCCCAACAAAAAATCAACTCAGTGTTGATGATCTGAAAAAAACTTATCTTAATCCCAATGAATCTCTATTTGATAGATATCGGGCTATGTTCAGTTTGAGAAATCTAAGAAGTCAAGAAAGTGTATTGGCTCTGACCGAAGGTTTGAAGGATAAGAGTGCTCTGTTTCGCCATGAAGTTGCCTTTGTTTTGGGTCAACTCCAGGAACCATGCAGTATTCCATATTTAAAAGAGAATCTAGAAGATTCATGTGAAAATGAAATGGTTCGTCATGAGTGTGCAGAAGCACTAGGAGCAATTGCAACAGAAGAATGTATGACAATACTTAACAACTATGTAAACGATGATAAACGAGTAGTAAAGGAAAGTTGTATTATTGCGCTGGATATGTGTGAGTACGAGAACAGTCCAGAGTTTCAATATGCCGATGGATTGGTTAACACCCAAAAGTAGGACCGGCTTCATGTTATATTATTTGTGTATTTGTAATTTTTTATACAAAAGGTGATAATATAAAAATTGAAAAATATATATTTTACCCACAGATTGTTAACATTCGTTTTCTAAAACTAACATATCTCTACATTATGTTTTCTAAACTAGTTGATATGATTCTGAAGAAAATTTTACAAATGTTTCCTCTTTTACTTGCGATATATGTAGGTAATATTATATGTATCAAGTTATGCATTCGTACAAAAAAAAAAATTGAGATAGCATTTTTCCATGACATTACGATGGTAAAGAATGCAAAAAAAGTGGGTCCCGGAAGTCCGTCTGTCTGTCTGTAAAGGAAGCTACAGCCTAAACGGGATGGACCGATTGATGTCAAACTCTCCAGAGGGGTTTTTGGAATTAATTTCTTTGGACCAAAAATAACGGTACTTGTCATATACTGATTTTAGTAAAATTGAAATTGCTCAAAAACGGCTCCAACGATTTTGTATAAAAAATTCAAATGTAAGTTTAAAGACAAGGTCTAACTTCTAATAAAATTTTTTTTTTTGAAAATCATTATTAACCGTACCTGCCATAGAACCGTTTTTTTTTTTCAAATCCGATTATCTCCGAAACTGCTTATTCGATTTCAACGAAACTTTTTGTGAAGAAGCCAAAAGTAAAATTTGAAAAAAAAAATAATTTTTGGATTTTTAAAAAAATTAAAATTTTTTTTTTTGAAAAATCAAGTTTTCGAAAACGGGGAATTGATTTTTTTGAAATTTTGTTTTTAGATGTTGATTAGTGATTTCTAGAAAATGGCATACCAATTTTATTTTAAAACTTTTTCTTCAAAGGATTATTTATAAAAAATTATTTTCTTAAAAAACGGCTCTAACGATTTTGAAAGTTTTTTTTTCTAAAAATGCATCTTAATATATCAATAAAAACTGCATACTTGTTTTGGAGGGCAATTTGATTTCAGATTTTATTTTATTTTTTTAAAAAACGAATTTGATTTTTTTTTTTTTTTTGTTCTTATATAGTAGGTACTTACATTTTCCAAATTTCTATATAAAAAGTCTTAAAAATTTAAGCAACTTTAACTCTAAGAGCAAGTTCATGCGACCCAGTCTTGCATTTTATTTTTTATAAAATGCGAATGACAAAGCCATAGATAAAGTCAAGAAATTTTTAGAGTATTTCAAGGAATCTTCCTGCCGGTGAGGAATGCTTCTCAAATTTTACTAGGAAGCTAGAAAAAAATTGTCAACTTTTAACAAAAACGCAGAGAAAAATCGCTTGGATGATAGGAAAGGGTTGACACCCTTGAAAGAATGAGTGAAGTATTTTTGTACCTAACCTTACTGCGTTGGTAGCGAATATATCTTTTTCGGCAATCGTAATGTGGTGTTTGAGTTGAATCTCTAGTTCGATTTAGTTTTAACGAATTCTCTAATAAAGAGTACAGTACAGTGTCATTAATCTTCATAATCCATTTCAAATGTCGTAATAGTAATGCTGTAGTCTGTACGATTTAACAAATTATATGGGGACTGTAAATATTGATAGTAACAGTTCTTTTAAGCAAAGAATTTCGAAAACGTAATAAAATAAATTTAACTAGAAGGAATGAGCTGTATTAAAAAAAAAAATTCAAGTTTGTAGTTTACTTGAAAGACAAATCAGATATTGAATTTTGTTGTATGTACATATATGCTTTTTTCGTGCGGAATTTACTGTACAATCTTGAAGCTCCCTCGAATTTTTGTATTTATTTCTTTAATAATAATACAAATTAAAACTAAATGCACACATGTACTAAAAAAATTCCAACTTCAAAGCATAACTTTAATATTTTGAAATAACTTTGTTGGATTTATGTCAATAATAGTAATAGTAATTGAATGCAGTTTTAAGTACTAAGCAGTAGATAAATGCCCCCAAAGGACCGCAGCTATTAACTCTGTAGTAAGTCGCATGGTAAACAAAGTAATTCAGAAAAAGTTTTTACAATAATATAACCTCGAAATTATTACTTGGACGTTTCACGCCAATTACAATCAGCTCAATTGTGGGTTTCGAGTGAACGCAGATTCCACCCGGAAAAATTGAGTTTCGCTCTTTCCCTATTGTGATTTCCGGGTGAAAAGTTGTTCACGTTCCACAAACTCAACACATTTTGAACTTTTTTCCATGCAATATGCCAGGAAATCGATAGTCATTTTCTCTTTTAAATTTTGGTTAAGAAAAAAAAAAAACAGTTTAGCGGTTCCTTTCGAGTGAAACTACTCGTAATAGCTTTCAAAATTCCGGGCGAACAAAAATTTTCCGGGTTGAAAAATTTCCATGTGAAACTGCAAAATTAAATTAATAAAATATTAACTGACAAATATTTCCAAATATGGTACTTTTTTATAACTCGCGACCTTAGAACAAGGTTCTAACCGACAATTTTGAAAAAAATGAGTTATATATCAAATCTAGGTAAAATCATGGTGCTCTTTCGATTCCCGCTATCTATTTTGCTCTATCTCTTTCCGTTTCGAAGATAACCTGGGCTACAGAGTTCTATCTACACAATTTTCATCTGAGATTTAAACAATAAGGTTCTAACTTCCACTTAGAACTTTGTTTCACAAAATATCCAGAGATACAGAGTTTTATCTGCCTCTTTTTCGATTTGATTTGAGAGAAATAGGGTTCTAACTGCAAACAATGTTGCAGTTAGAACTTTGTTACATGTTTAGACGAAAAAATTGAATGCTGAGCAATTAGACTTTGTTTATTGTTTTGAAATAGAATTAATTATAAAAATAATAAATAATTGCTGCAATCCACCACTCCTAAACAAAAAGAAAAAAATTATTTAAATCTTTTTATTCCAACGCATCCCAATTCTTCAATATCGAATAACTAAGGTCACAAGAATAAAAATTGTACATAGAACCTTATTATTCTAAATTTAACTGTCGCATCGTTGAGTTCGTTGCCTGTATGGTTTTTTAAAGTCAAATTTAAGGGTTAAAAATGTGTTTTTATTAGTGTTTTAAGCTAAAATCTCAAAGATTTCCTATAAACTCATCGAATTATAAACAATAAATCAAGCTTTTTATACACAGTTACCGTATAAAGGTGTTTCAATATTCAGAAGCGTTTTTCTCAAAACACACCTGGGTGTACTTAGAACCTTGTTGTTCTAAGGTCGCGAACTATTAATTGGTTTGCAATAAGGACTAAGTTTCTTAGTCATTCATTAAAAATGCAAAGAAAAAGCATTGCAATACGCAACCATAAATAGATATCTTCTATCATATTCATTCACCCTTTTAAGGCCTATTTTTATATAAGCCGTGCTTTTTCTATAACTCGTACATATCTACTTATTTTTTGATTTTATTCGCAAAACAAAATAAATACTTTCGTAAGTTGTTTTTGTTTTGCGTTTGCTACTGAGTTTGCAGAACAAAGGCCTTAATAAAAATTTGTTTTCAACATTGAATTTATAAAAAACGAGAAAAATCTTATTTATTACCTTTTAAAAAAACTATTCAATAATCTTGATTTTATAATATCTAAAAACTTTTCTCATTCTTCTGCATCAGCAAATCTCTCATCATTGATATTCAAATCCTGCATATTCCCTCCCACATTATCATCGTTTTCATCATCATCATCACCTCGATCTTGACCAACCGATTCAAAATCCATATAATCACTCTCTGATCCAGAAATACTTTCCGCCGAATCTGGATGCAGAGCTTGACAGTCGGTCATGGCTTGATATATCGAATCAACGGTATTTGGATCATTAGGAATAAGCCACATTTCTGTCATCTGATCGCTGTTTGATTCTTCATCATCCTCACTTTCATCGTCATTAACACCATTGCCATTTGGAATGACAATGTCACCATAAACACCATCCCACACTAACTTATGATCCAACATAAAATAAATGCATTTTACTGGATTGGGCGCTACTCCGTGGACACTTATCTGTTTCCAGAGTATGGATAGGCCTTCTGGTCGATCTGCCGGCATCCATTCTAATGAACTACATACAAACAATTTAATTTATATATTCTTTATAATTAAAGGAACTTGTATTTACTCTTGGTTAACATAAAGAGTTCCGGTTCCAATGATGCGGTCGGCTATCTTCAACTGAGTGTTGGGTGAGCTGTAAACTAGACCGGCATCCGGGAGGTTAATTGGTCTAATAATAACCATGTTGGACTAAAATAACTATAGTAATATCTAAATCTATGAATAATTAATTGGAAATAAAAGTTTATACTTTAAATTAAACAGGAAAAATGATTTAAAGATAAATTAGCGCCTTTAAACAAAAATTAAACGTATGGAGTGAAGTGAGGTGATACAAAAAATGACAGACAACAGTCTCAAAATAATTTCCAGGGCTGGCAATGTACTACGTTAATAGTACTAAAGTCATTTACGGCCATATTATTCACTCTGGATTTAGTTTGGATTTAAGTTAATTTTAAATCCAATCCATTAAATCTGAATTTCATAAATCCAAGGATTTAATTTTTTGGTCATATTATTCACTCAAAAAAAATTATGTGTTTATTCAATAATTTTTGTATAATTTGCATTTATCTTTATTTTTCCTTCACAAAATACGTGAAAAAACAAACGAACACTGTGAAAATTAATTTTACATCTGGATTTATAAAGTTAAACAGACCTCCAGATAGCAGTTTAAATTTGTTTGGATTTAACGAGATTGGATTTAAAAAATTGGATTTAAGATTGGATTTAAGTAGTGAATATTATGGAATTGGATTTATTTTTGACATTTGACATTGTTTACATCCAGATGTATTTTTTAAACTAGTGAATAATATGGCCGTTATATTTGTTTAAGGCTGTGACACACCAACAACGACCAGCGACAAAAAACGCTGCAGATGGCAGACCCCGTTTTTCTACAAACAAATTTCAAACTACAAAGTTCAGACGTGGAATTTTTTCATACAAAAACGTTGTTGGTGGCATTATTTGTTGTCGTTGGTGTGGGGCAGCATTTCTTTTTTGGGACTTTACATCTCTATCCCACTTATTGAAATTTCAGCTGCTGACAGTGTTTTTTTTATGCAAAACGCTAACGGCAGCATTTTTTGGTGTCTTTGTAACTAAAATTTGACAGCTGAATACTGACACGAGTTGGT
Organism: Episyrphus balteatus; assembly: GCF_945859705.1. Lineage (NCBI taxonomy): Eukaryota > Metazoa > Arthropoda > Insecta > Diptera > Syrphidae > Episyrphus > Episyrphus balteatus. The sequence continues at coordinate 94,595,058 of NC_079136.1, forward strand.
TTGAACGTTTCAGAACATTTTAAAAGGCTCTCCCAAGTCTCAAACCAAAGACGACGGAAGAGTTCGGTTTTATATCATCAAAGTAGTTCAGCTGTGAAATTTGAGTTGCACATGGTCTTAATGGAAGTATATCTACCCAAAAAAAAAACGCTACTGCGGGTCTTTCATAGCCTGTTTTCACTAAAGCCCAACCCAACTAACATTTCAGCTTCGGTTAAGGTATTACAAAAGCTACATTTCAGCTTCTTTTAAACTTTAGTAAGGTTGTTTGGCATGGAAAAAGGAGAACGTTATACAAGTTTGACTCTCTATAAGGATCTTAAACGAAGCTTTACCGAAGCTCGCAAATTATCTCATTTCGAATGTCAAATCGTAGGTATAGAAAAAAAAATTAATTAAAAATTTGAACTAACCCAATTTGCGAAATTATATCTATCATTTGGGCTGTAGTGAAAACAGGCTATTACCCCGTTTGTATGACCGATTTAAAGATCGAATTGAATCTGAATTGAAATTTCGATCCAGGTATCCCAAGTAACAATTTTACTTGCATAAGGTCCATTTTCTTCGATTCGGCAAGCTATAGTTTGTATAAGTTTAGTTTAAAGGTATAACTACATTGGCTCAAAAAGTGAAAAAGTACAAAAGTGAAAATTTTCAAATGCATTTTTGTGTAGTTTTTCGGGCTGGAAAATTAAAACTAATGATGCAGAAAGCTTATTTTTTGGTCTAAAAAACAATTTGTATACTCTTTTTCACAAAACAATTGCGCTAGCCAGAAAAAAAATATTTTCACTTTTGTACTTTTTCAAAAAGTGGTGTATGTAGTTAAGCCTTAAGGCTTAATTACGCAAATCATCCATTTTGGAAACAAAGGAGCTCTCCTTAAGGCCATCTGGAAGTGTTTAGAAGAAGCCTTGTAAATATAAGTTAAAGAAGACCTTCATAAGACCTGTTTGAACCGTTTTAAAGAAGCCTTCTATTTTCAAGTGACAGAAGGCTTTCATAAGACCTGTTCCAAGAGGCTCTTGTAAGTATGCAATGTTTTCATCTCATAAGTATGCAATGTATTACACCATTAAGTATGCAAAGGTTTTATCCTGCAGATATGCAATGTTTGTAACACTTTAGAAAAAAACATTGCATTTTTATGTGAGGTTTCAATTAGCTTCCTTTTTGCCACTCATCTTTAATATTCGAGTATGGTCTACTGGTAAGGTGCTGGCTTGGTATGCAGAGGTACGTGGGATCGATTCCTGGCGGGGCCATTTGTGAAATAAAAAAAAATGTGTTCTTTTTCAATTAAAATAAAATTCTTCCCATTTCAGAACGACAGGAAAAGCATTGACATGGCCAAAAAAGAAGAAAAAACAAAATAGAAAAAAATTAAAAGAAAAAATAATCAATAAAATCTTTTTTTTTTATTCATAAATTCAACATCTTATAACAACCTCCATAAGGCCTTATTATAACATCCAAAGCAAATGATAGTTTCCTTAGCGAAGCTATAGCTTCCCTAAAATGTTTCATTGTTTTGTAAAAAGGCCTGTATAAGGTCGTTTTACGCTGTTCGTCACAAGCTATTAGCTTGTGGATTGCCTGTGGAGGAACGTCTTGGGGAAATTCGGTAATGTGCGCCAAAATGATTTGCATAAGACATGTCCTTCTTCTTAAACAAGTCAAAAAATAGCTTGCATTGACCCTTATGAAAGCTAAATTGTTACTTGGGATATGACTATACCAGATCGAGGAATCGAATTGAAATAGAATCGAAAACCCAATTTTTCTTTTAAATATATTTGCATTAAAATAGAAAAATCTAACCAAAAACAAAGTGCAAGTAAAACTAGATATCATGATACATACATACAATGAATTTGCAAATAAGAAGACAATTAAACACAATTTCCACCATAAATTATAGGGGTATTCACGATTCGATGCAAATACTCTTGTATCGTTGTAAAAGTGCGAAAGTGTAACATTTTCTTAAAATAAAACAACCAAATATACACACTAAAATTTTTTTACACTTTTACACTTTTGCTATACACCAACCCTATTGCAAAAATAAAATACAATGGTGCAAAATTTGTCTATTGTAGTTGTGGTAGTAGAAAACAAAATTTTGCATTTTTACACCTTTTTGTTACACCGGATCGTGAATGACCCTTATATCCCAACTAACATTTCAGCTTCGGTTAAGGTATTACAAAAGCTACATTTCAACTTCTTTAAAACTTTAGTAAGGTTGTTGGGCATGGAAAAAGGAGAACGTTATACAAGTTTGACCCTCTATAAGAAGTTTAAACGAGCTTTACCGAAGCTCTACAGAAGCTTTGAGATTTGACAGATAGCTTCGGAAGAGCTTGTATAGCTCTTTAATACATGTCTTATCGAAATAAAAAAAAAAACTACTACAAAAACAAAAAATAATTCTTTTTTAACTGTGCCTATGTTCTGTAACTTAGTCGAGAACTTCTCGCATCGAAAAATTTTGAAACAAAAATTCCATACGTTTCTCTATTTGGAAAAATAACCTGTTTCTGTATCTCGATGTGAGAAGCAACCCTGTAAATTTTTTATTCCATTGGAATTATTGGAAACTGTCAAAAAAAAGGGAAAATATTTGTACCTTTGGCCATCAAAGGTCATATAGACATAGTTTTACAATAAATAGCCCAAGGCTCGGTAGTCTGAAGATAGAGCAGTCGGTCACCGTGTGGAGGGTACCGAGTTCAAGTCACAGTTGTGGCATGTAAATTTTTCTTTTTTTTTCTTTAATATTCTTTTTTTTATTTTAAAAATTTAAGTGATACAAAATTTAATTACCGTGAACACTTTTTCAGAAGTAAAATCTCACATTTAATGCATGATTATCAATTTTTTTTCAAATATCTTACTTTCTCGCATCCTTTTTGCTTGTGAGTAATTTTGGCAGTTCAATCGAGAAATTATCTCGATAATTTTCTTACAGACACAGTTTTATTCACATTTTTCCAGTCTGTCAAGCATTTTGATTCAGAAATGTTTCAAGGCGAGAAAATTTTGTTTATAGAAACAAACGAATGTGAGAAAATGATTTTTGTGTCGATTCACATTATTTTTGTTCCGATTTGCGTGTTTCATGCGAGAAATTTCTCGATGCGAGAGTTACAGAACGTAGGCACTGGTTTTAAATCATGAATTTTAGCTTTTGATCTGATATTATCAGAGATGGCAGAGTAGATTACGTCAGGTAATCTACTCGGTTAACTACGCGTAGTTAATCGAATAAACTACTCGCTTGATTTGTTTCATGTACTACCTACATTTGCTACGTGCAATAACTACATAAAAAACGTTATATTTCAAAAATATTAAAAAATAAATAGCTGTGTTTTCGTGAGAATTTGGTTTAGTAAAGTAAAACCTTTTCAAAGAAACCACCCCAAATCCATCTGGTTTCAAATATTCTATTCAAATTCACACTATGACAGCTATGTATTTCGATTTGAATAAGACTTTGACAATTTGGTGGTAAAATTGGCATTTCAAACTACATTTTGACGTCTAGCGCTACGTCTGCTACATTTAACTACGTTAACTACATTAAACAACGTTAACTACCTCAATTATGTAGTAGACGTAACAAATGTAGGAAATCAAAAAAAATCCCATTTTTGCCATCTCTGGATATTATATATAACATTCCATTAGTTTTTAGTATATCTATTAGTAATAATTTTAAAAGTATATAATTTTTTTACCACACCCAGGAATCGAACTTCGTATCTGCTTGGTGGTAGTCCACCACTCTACCCACTCGGCCATCCTAGTATATTCATTAATGAAATCAAAAACTTAATCAGTTCAAATAGCAAAAAAAATGTCCGAGATATATTATTCAATGTCAAAACCAAAAAGTGTCCGAGCTAGATTATTTAATATCAAAACCAAAAATCAAATACAAAACTTGGTAATTTCTATAAAGCTTCTATAAATTCATTAAACAGGCTAATAAGAAAAACAAGTTTTTTTCGTTTAAGTTTCTTTAATATTATTTAAACAACTTATTAGAAGTTGTTAAACAAGTCCGAATTTCTATAAGCAGTTAAATTCTGAAGCAAGCTCAATACAAGCTGTATACTAAGTAGAACCTACGAGATTTCAATTTATAGAAGCCGTTGTGCTAGTTGGGATCTCGAGTATTCAATTCGTTAGGTATATATGCCTATTTTCGATTCAGCTCCCCGAGTCGGATCGGATCGACAAATCCGGATTCAATTCGATCTAGGTATATATAGACCTAAATCCAGGAGTCGAATTACGGCACACGATTACGATCATACGTTAACGTTTTGACTATTTCTGTCTCTATTTAATTATTAGAAAACGATAGGGAACACATAGCAACCATTCGTTAATGAACGTATGTCGTAATTCGACCCCTGATTCAATTCGGATTCAAATCGCCATACAAACGGGGTAAGGCTCTCGCAAAGCAGATGGAACACAGAAAACTTTGCTGAAAGCGATTTTTGCTGTCGAGGTTCAGGTGTTAAGGAAAGACCACACCGGAAAGTATGCCGTAGAGGTACGGGTAGGGCATATGGGTACTTGTATGAAAAAAATTCCAAATTGACACATCAACGTTCAGATGTGGAATTTTCTTCATACAAGTACCGTTACCACCACGCGTACCGCTACCGCATACCTTCCGGTGTGGTCAAGCCCATAAATTTTAGTTACACACTGCCGAAAGCGTTTTTCACACCGTGTCGCGTCGCTGAAGATATTTTCGCGTTGGTATGATCTGTTTACACCTTTAATTAAAATCAACCATTTTACAGTGCTACCCTGTTCTTTATCACTTTTTGACATTTCTCTTTCTCCACAAATTTTATTCCGCATCCCTTTTACTGCAAATTTCTTAACTTTCTTGATGTATATGTTTTTTTGTGAGGTGTTTTAAGCTGGTTAGACCGGGCATTTTTTTAATGCATTTTAAGAAAAATATTAAAAATAAAATAAACATAACTAACTAAACATAAGAAAATACTTACATCATGGATATTATAATAGCAAATGTAACTCATATCGAGTTCAAAATCGAAAAAGATCTAAATGGACAATTTGGTGCGCTTCCACTACCCTTTCCCGGAATGGACAGTATGTGTGAAATAAAATTATAATATTTTTATTTTCTATATAAAATTTTTGAATACAAATAAACACGAAACATAAATCATTCTAGAATCTACGGCAGCAGTTTGTCAATTCTTCAATTGTGCTGATGGCTCAATGTGTGACAAAGGAGCAGCTTGCCCATTCCGACATGTTCGCGGTGACAGAACTGTTGTCTGCAAGCATTGGCTACGTGGTTTGTGCAAAAAAGGCGATCAATGTGAGTTTTTGCACGAATATGACATGACTAAAATGCCCGAATGCTACTTTTACTCCCGATTCAATGCGTGCCACAATAAAGAGTGTCCCTTCCTCCACATCGACCCGGAAAGTAAACTCAAAGACTGTCCGTGGTATGACAGAGGTTTCTGCCGACATGGTCCCCATTGTCGCCACAGGCATGTGCGACGCGTGCTGTGCATGAACTATTTGGCTGGTTTCTGTCCAGATGGAGATGCTTGTAAATATATGCATCCGAGATTTGAACTTCCAGCGCCGCCAGAGATTCCCAAAGATCAGATGGTTAAGCGCTTACCCACATGTCATTATTGTGGTGAATTAGGTCATAAGGCGTCTGGTTGCCCCAAAATGCCACCGGAGCAAAGAGAAATGACTATACGACAGGAGGAACAACGTTTCCGTTCAATGTCCTACTATAAACAACAAGTGCAAAACTATCATCACTACCATCATCAACCACATCATCAGCAGCAGAATAATTCAAATCCAATGAACACATCGGTGCCGGATGAAAATGCAGCTGAAGGTGGTGTTAAACAAGAATCGCCACAAAAACCAAATCCGAGACCATTGGAAGAGATAACTTGTTACAAATGCGGCCATAAGGGTCATTATGCTAATAAATGTCCCAAGGGTCATTTGGCTTTCTTATCCAACCAGCATAATCATAAGAAAAAAGAGAGCACTTAACATAGGGCACATCATACTTAGTAGAAAGATTTCCAACTCCATATAGTCTTGGCTTAAAAACGATATACATATATATAACAGAAGAAAAACAGTAATATTAGCCTCCCCAGTTATGTTAATTTTTATTTCGTATATAATTAAAAAAAAAAGAGGAATAAAAGAGAAAATTAAGATTTTCTGTTGGGTCAACAACGGCCATCTCTCTCCAAAGCATCATCCAACAATTCATACGCTGGTCGGTAAGTAACTTGGCCTGTGGCAGGATCTTCTCTTCGGAGATGTTTATTTGGTTTGGTGTTTGTTGTTTCACCCAGTGATGTGTATCCCATGTCGTAGAGCGAACAATATGGAACTTTCTTCTCTAGGATGTAAGCCCAGACATCTTGACATGTCCAATCTAGGATTGCATTAACTCTTAGAAGTGGAGGCCAGCCGGGATCTGTTTGCTTTGTGTTTTTAAATAATGTTATTCAAATATAGGAACTCTAGTGGAGTAACTAAAGCTAAAAACAATGGTAATAACTAGGGAACCCGACCGAACAGTTCTGATTTTGATGATCTTATTTTTTTTCAAACGTCAGTATTTAAAAATTGCCGCTGTTGCCGTATTGATTTTTTAAATTTAATTGAAGATTTTTGTCAACAAAAAAAAAAATTGTTTTCAAACATTTTGCTTCGATTTCATAAACTAATTGATGTCAAAATATATGGGAGCGAGGGACAGTCTTCCATCGTTTAAGCGATTTTCTCACAAATTGACTTCAGTCACAAAAAAAAATATTTTAGCACAACGGCAACACCTACAATATTTAAATATGCACTTTTAAAAAGCTAGAAGCGTATTTCTATTTTAAAAATTAAAATTAAGTAAATTGAATGAAGTGTTTTTGAAAAACTGGTCCTTAAAATCATAATTTTGAAAAAAAAAATGATTGAAAAAATTTTAACATGTCGTTTTTAAAACTTTTTCGCAATTAAATGTGCATTTATTTTTCAAAATTGTTTGGCCAAATTAATAATTATTTGAAATTATAAAAGAAAATGTCAATATGTATCTATTACAGTTTATGAAAAAATTAAATAGTGTTATACATTTTCGAAGAACTTTGTATCATATTTTTTTAAAAGTTCAACATTTAAATATTAAGTTATTTTTTCTTCATTCAATAGCCCTTTTTGTTGAAGGTTAAATAGCAAAAATTTTAAGGTCTTATTTGCCAAAGTCTTATAGCCTGTTTTTTTTAGAACCCAAATGAGGTAATTTCCCAAATTATCTCATTTCGAATGCAAATTCTATAGACAAAAAATTGAATTTGAAATCTAAACTGACCTCATTTGCGAAATTATCTCATTTGGGTTCTAGTGAAAACAGGCTATTAGAGAAAATTAATTATTTCAACAAAAAAAAAAATTCAGTTTTTATCAAAAAAGTCGAACGAAATTGATGTAATTTTTATTTTTATTTTTTCAAAACTGTAATATAGGTATATTAACTTATCCTCTTCGGAATTCAACTGATAATAATTATGGCCCAAAAAATTTTTAAAATAAATTCATATTTTATCACGAAAAGTTTGAAAAAGTCATTTAAAATTTGTTTAATAACATTTTTTTTCAGAATTCTGAGTTTGAGGACCTTTTTTTTCAAAAACTCTTCATTAAATTTAGTTATAAATTTTATAGATAGGAATGAGCTTCTGGCTTTTTAAAAATCTGTTTTTAAATATTGTAAGTGTTGCCGTTGTGTTCAAAATATTTTTTTTATGTGTTTGAAGTCACTTTGTGAGAAAATTGCATTTATCGGTTAAACGACAGAAGATTGTCCCTTACTCCCATATATTTTTTTTTTCCTTAAATTACCTAGAAAATCTTTTGGTATTATTTAATATATAAAATTTAATCAAAAAAATTGGTTTTCTTTAAAAAAAATTAATTTTAGTTTTAAAAAACAATACGGCAACATGGTCAAATTTTAAACCATAGAGGTTAAAGTATTTTTAATTACCGACGTTTGACAAAAATATCATCAAAATCGGTGCTGTTCGGGCGGTTCCCCTTTATTTTGCTTTAGTTACTCCACTACTCGTAAGTCAATTTTTATATCATACTTGCATGATCTTCATGTCACGACCAAAAGGATCTGTTCGTCGAAGACCCATTAAAACTGCCTTGAGTTTGGGTCTTTCCACACACATCACTTCAAGAACTGGCTTTATGCTACCTTGCTGTTCAATCATATCCACTCGATAATTTTGTTTACATTGTGTGACGAAATCTTCAACTTCTTGAAATGGATTCTTGGGGCGAATATACAAAACAGGAATCGTACAGTTTTGTAGATTCTGGTTTTGTTTTAAGTACTGGCTAAGTAGATCGAGAACAACGGTGCAATCTTTGCCACCGTTAAATGATACAAATACTTCATCTGGAGAGTAGTTTTGAAAGAGTTTATTGAAAAGCTGTCGGGAAAGTAGACGGATTATGTCATCATCAAAGATAAGATCTTCTTTATCGCGATTCTGTAAATCATTCGTGTGCTTACCTCGAATACTTGATTTATTTTAGAATTTACTGTACAATTATTACTGCTGGTTTGTGAACAATTTGTTGAATTGGTTGAATCTGTGTTCTTGTAGTTTGTCATCCTTCGGAATATACTGGTTTGGATTTGGATATTTGTAAAGAATTCTGTTGTGGGGGGATATGAAGGATAATTTTTGTTTTGAATTGATTGAACTAGGAAATTATGTAGGTAGAATGTTTAGGTTTATTACTGTTGGGATAGTTTCCAAGTTTAAAGAAACACACACGATGTAAACGAAAGTGGGGCATAAAGTGGCATAAGATTGAAAAATTGAGATGGAAGCATGAAAAAATTAGATGACGATATTAAATATATAGTTCACCATATATTTTTTTTTTATACAATCAGCTGGTTGATTTCTGTTTTTGTAGTGCAGTAACGTAACGTGTATTTTGGGGGGAACGTAACGTAACGAATGTGTGAGGACATTAAGGTTTGTTTGGTTACTTGTTGTGGCAAAATTTATAAGTTCTGTAATGCTGGAAATACATACGTCTGCATTTCCAGTTCTGCATTAAAAGGAGGCACAGTATTTAATACTACGTTTCCACCTACCCTAAATCCGAGATATGTAATGTAATATGTAATATATGTAAATCCAGCATAAAATTACAAACAGGAAAATTCGGTAAAAGTTGCTGAACCACGAACTGAACAACTGCCCAACTAGCACAACAGCTTCTATAAATTGAGATCTCGCAGGATCTACTTTTTATACAGCTTGTATTGAGCTTGCTTCAGAATTTAATTTCTTATAGAAGTTTGAACTTGTTTAACAACTTCTAATAAGTTGTTTAAATATTGTTAAAGAAACTTAAACGAAAAAAGCTTGTTTTCGGAAAAGCCTGCTTAATGAATTTATAGAAGATTTACAGAAATTACCAAGTTAAGTATTTGGTTTTTGGTTTTGATATTGAATAATCTAGCTGGGACACTTTTTGGTTTTGACATTGAATAATTTAGCTCAGACATTTTTTTTTACATTTCTGCTATTTGAACTGATTAAGTTTTTGATTTCATTAATTAATATACGAGGATGGCCGAGTGCGTAGAGTGGTGGACTGCCACCAAGCAGATACGAAGTTCGATTCCTGGGTGTGGTAAAAAAATTATATACTTTTAAAATTATTATTAATAGATATACTAAAAACTAATGGAATAATAATATAATTTCAGATTAAAAGATAAAATTCATGATTTAGGGCCAATTTTTCAATAGTCAGTTAAACAGTCAGTTAGTACTTATTCCTAAGGATAGAGAAAAAATCAATTTTTCAACAAGCAGATATACCTTATTCCTAAGAATAAAACTATTTGCTTCTTTCAGAGACGAATAAAAATTATTCTAAGGAATAATCTCAACAAAAATATTGTGTCAGTTGTCAAAGCTGTTTTGAAAGAATTTTGAAAAAAATACAGTGGAAAACAAGAAAACAAAAACAATCATGAATAAAAATGACGTTTATTTTTAAATATTTTTGAATTTGACAATTTTTTTTTTGTTATTCTGTAGAATAAATTATTCTTGATTGAAAAATTCAATGTTTTTATCTGATTGTTTATGAGCCTAATAACTTTATTCGTCGAACAGTTAACTGACTGTTTATTAGAAGATTGAAAAATTGGCTCTTAAAATCAAATAAAAACCATTTAAAAAAGAATTATTTTTTGTTTTTGTAGTAGTTTTTTTTTATTTCGATAAGACATGTATTAAAGAGCTATACAAGCTCTTCCGAAGCTATCTGTCAAATCTCAAAGCTTCTGTAGAGCTTCGGTAAAGCTTCGTTTAAACTTCTTATAGAGGGTCAAACTTGTATAACGTTCTCCTTTTTCCATGCCCAACAACCTTACTAAAGTTTAAAAGAAGCTAAAATGTAGCTTTTGTAATACCTTAACCGAAGCTGAAATGTTAGTTGGGTGGCCCTTAACAAAACAAAAGACTTAAGGCTTGGCCACACCGGAGGGTATGCGGTAGAGGTACGGGTAGCGGTAACGATATTTGTATGAACAAAATTCCACATCTGAACGTTGATATGTCAGTTTGAAATTTTTTTCATACAAGTACCGTTACCTCTACCCATACCGCTACCGCATACCCTCCGGTGTGGCCAAGCCTTTAAGGTTTGGCCACACCGAAGGGTACATCCGGTAGCGGTACGGGTAATTGTATGAACAAAATTCCACATCTGAACGTTGATGTGTCAGTTTGGAATTTTGTTCATACAATTACCCGTACCGCTACCGCATGTACCCTTCGGTGTGGCCAAGCCTTTAGCCACACCGGAGGCTATGCTGTAGCGGTACGGGTAGCGGTAACGATATTTGTATTAACAAATCCACATCTCAACGTTGATGTGTCAGTTTGGAATTTTTTTCGTACAAGTACCCGTACCACACCTTCGGTGTGGTCTAGCCTTAAAGGCTAGAAAGGTATGCGGAAGCGGTACGGGTAATTGTATGAAAAAATTCCAAATTGGAACAACAACGTTTAGGTGTGGAATATTTTTCATACAATTACCCGTACCGCATCCGCATACCTTTCCGGTGTGGTCAAGCCTTTTAACTTAAATAAATGAGATTATTCGCAAGTAACGTCAGTTCAAATTGATAATTTGCGAAATTATCTCATTATGGTGAAAATATTGTATTAATGCATGTTTTTTTTGTAAAAAAAAACAAAGGGGATTTTCGGGGTTTGACGGGATTTAAAAAAGCGGGATTATAATTGATTGGCCTTTAGAGCCAGTTGTAAAAGCGTGGTTCAGACTTGATTAAGAAATTTAACTTGCTGGTTTCGGGCATTAGCTGTGGTTAAACTTCGGTTAAAACATGGATTTGGCTATTTTAACATAGATGGACCTTGAACCATTGCTTAACCTTAGCTTAACTACAGATCTCAGACGATAAAAATTACTGAAACATGAATGAATAAACTTTTCCAAAAAGTGCTCATCTACCTGAACAAGCCTATTTTCTTGACATTTGTAAAGTTAACATTACGTAAACGTAACGTAGCAGTAGCATGTACCCGGCTTTCAAAAGTGACTCATTCCATGTCCCCCCTTTCTCCAAAAATAATTATTCTACTCCCAAGTTCCAACTGCAACAAAAGAATATTCGAGTTGTCTTGTTTAGTTTCACATTTTTATTGATTATTCCTTCTATTTCCAAAATGTAATATTCCATAAATAAGAAAATTAATAAGTTAACCATGAATTCTATCGAGTAACATAATTTCTCTTAGATTAGATGGCAGATCCACGTCTCAGGCAATTAACAATCAAAACAGGTGTTGTTAAAAGATTAACCAAGGAAAAGGTGGTATATGAAAAGGAAGCCGTCCAACAAAAAGATCGCATTGAAAGATTAAAAGCCGCAGGAGAAGATGAACATGTGCTGAGAAAACAAGAAGAAGTTCTCCAAGAAGCGCTAATGATCATTCCAGATTGTCAAAGAAGGTAAGCACTCTCTTGCACATTGCAGATGCGATGCGTCACGTTTTCTTATAATGCATATACTTATCCTTGAATTTCCTTTGTTTGAATATTTCGAAACCATCAGACTAGCAAAAGCATTTGAGGAATTGTCAGATTTCCTTAAGAACGAAGGAGAACTTAACGAGACAAAAGAATATATAACAGCTTCACAAATTCTTGAAGAAGCTAAACTCCAACTAGTTAAAGACTAGAAACCATATTCATTAAATCCTTGCTTCCGTTGTTTACTGTCACTTTGCAGTAAACGTTTTTTTCTTATCTCTTAAAACTATATTATTTAATTAACAACACAAATATTCCCCAAAATGAAGATCTCACAACTTAAATGGAACGTACAAACTATTATAACTACTTTGAGCAAACTTGAAAAACATCGTGATAATCTGTTTCAGAGTTCCAACAATTTTATCAGCGAAATAACTGAAATAGATAAATGTAAAGCAAATCTTGATGTTGCTTTTGCCAATTTGGAATCAGAGTCTTTAAACAAATTAGTTGCGGAAATAAAAAAAAGAAAAACTAAACGTAACAAAAAGAAGCTCAAGACAAAGAAAAAGAATGAGCAAACGATAAGCAATAGCCTTTATCAGCAAAGCCTGTCAGACAGTTTTTCTTATGTTTCGGAACAACCTAGTTTAAATCGGTTAGAAAAATGTAAACTACGTTGTTCGAAAAAGTATCTTGCTTCTATAGAGTGTTTGGAAACTCTTCATAGGCTTAAAGGTGGCGGTGATTCATGTAATCTTAAAGAATCTTTGAATTCCATTAAATCGATTTGGCAATCCACTGCAAATGGCATAAATGAAAAAATGAGCCAGAATTGCGTGGCAAAAAGTTGGGATAAAATTCTTTTTGGTGGAAAGTCTGAAATTGAAATGAAATCTAGTCTTGAAGAGTTTGTGGAAAGACGGTAAGAAAATTACATGAATAAATTGGTTGATTTATATTATTCAGGGATCGAATTAATGCATATGAATTCGTAAAAGTTTTGATAATTTTCGATCGTATTCGTATGCATTATTTCACCCCGAGATTTTAGGGGCTCCATTAAGTATCTTGATACAATTTGGTGTGGTTGATTTAACTTGTAATATCCGCCTAGTGTTGTAAGCCCCTGGTATTTATGTGTAATATAAATTTAACCTCTCATTTAAAAAAAATAACTATTTTCAATATAATTTTTGTTTTAGTTTCGTTTGGGATACTTATCTAGACATTTCCAATGGTTCACATATTCCTGTAGGCTGGGTGTATCCGAAAGTCGATGCTAGATCAGAATGGAAGCAGTTTCAAACTAACATAATTAATTAATATCAAATATTTTTGTTCGCATTTAAAAATAAAAATAGTTTTCTAGTAACTCAACTAACTTTAGCATAGAAATAAAAAAACATAATTACTTAAACAAAATTGTTTGAATTTGAATTGATTTGTTAGCTTAATTCAGCCGTAATCAGTAGAATCTGATAATAATTGGGTATATCGGCCACCGGCCAGGTCGCACTTTGAAAAAATACAGTTTTATATCTCAAGTATACAACTTTTTACGCATTTGATCGGTACATACACATACATTCATGAGCAAAAATAGTCAAATGCTATTTGCTTTTGAGATTTTTGTGTAAAAATCTCAGATTTTCCACTGCAAATAGAATTAGTCCAGTAATTTTAGGTTTTATCTGCGGAAAAATTCCTACTGGGCTCGATTTTGGTATAGACATTCGTTACGGCGTTGTTATGAAGATGTGAAAAATAGATAATTTTATGACGAACAGATTTTCCATGGACCCCTATTGACCTCCGAGCAACAGGTTACGAGATATATGCGAAAAACTGATTTTGGTGACCTTTTGACCTCTATAACTTCTAACGCGGACGCGATATCAATGTCGATTTTCAACATCTTCATAACAACGCCGTAACAAAGGTCTATACCAAAATCGAGTCCAGTAGGAATTTTTCCGCAGATTGGGGTAAAAAATGCCTAAAATTACTGGGCTAAATATGAAATCTAGTTTTGCAATTGTGTACGAAATCTGTGTGTATAAAAAAAAACTTTTTAAAATAAAACAACAATGAAGAGAGGAAATAGTGGAAAAATCTCAGATTTCATGATCTGATCTCAGACGCAAATAGATCATGAAATCTGAGATTTTTCCACTATTTCCTCTCTTCACCCCCCTTTTAGCTGTCAGATTCACAAATCTCATTCTGAATAGGCCTGGCTACACAGTGTTGTGCCCAATCACGTTCCCTTCCAATTCACATTTTCTAGGAACAAACGTCAAAAAGAGGAAAATCCTCAACCCTCTTGTCTACAAACTAACTGGTTAGGCGATTGAAAAATCACCGTGTAGCCCGGCACAATCTCGTCAATAGAAAACGACATTATCGTCAATTTTAAATGAATTAAAATAGTATCTTTCAAATAATTTGTAAATTCGCTCGTATTTCAGGTTAATATAATCCCAAAGCTCACGGCTCTTGAATTTGAGGTTTTCATACCTCTCTTCTCATTGCATTAATAGCATCAAAATATTTAAGCGATTCTCAATCAGATTGAGGTTAGTTTGAGTCATTTGAAAACTTTCAAGTCTCGAATTTGTTGGTTTGAAAAGCTTATATTAAGTTGGATATTCCACATAAGGTCTTCCAACTTAATTTCTGTTCAACGATTGGTAAAAAAGGCGATAAACCAAAACCAGCGATGTGAATTTTTTTTAGTTTAGTAAACAAAACCAAAGAAATGAAACGATTAAGACCTTTTATATTGTTCAACTACTCATTAGTTGAAAAAAAAAAAAAAAAAAATACAAAACACTAAAAAAAAAACTACCAAATTTAATGAAATTAATTTACCATATAGTTTAAAAGAACGATGGTAAATTAATCCAACCTTTACAATGACAACCGGACCTGAACAACCCGAGTTAAGAAGCTGCCAACAGAATTAATATTTAAAACAAACACAATGACAATTAACTGTAAATTTAGCTTAAAAAAAAAAAACAATGTAAAAACGTTAGGCCCCTTTTGTGCCAACATATTACTAATATAATCAATGTACATTTTTAGATTACTAGCTTTAAGCAAATTGTATATATAATAACTGTTCAATAAAAATATCGTTAATATGGTAAATTAATTTGATTAAATTTGGTAATCATCGTCATTACCTAAATGCGGAGGAAATGCTTCATTCCGTTTGGACCTCTCAAATTTTAGCTCACTTGCGCCTAATTTGACAAAAAAAAAAACTGTCGATTTGGGTTGATGAATGATGAGCGAGTCAAATTTAATAACCTTAAAGCCAATTTGGAAAGGTTTCGGCTACGGTATTTAATTTTATAGTTTTACACATTTCCTTCAACTGTAAGTTCGAATATAGTGTAAATGTTAACATTCCTGTAAGTTTTACTTACGCCTAAGCGACTTCTGGAACATTTAAAAAACTATATACTCCCCTGGAAGGAGCTTGCAGTAATTTTTTTTATAACTTCCGTAATTTGGAGGGATGATATATTTTAAATAATATTTTAAATACTTACGGCACTCTTACAACTTACGCAGCCAGCACCTGTACGTAAACAACTTTCCATTGAAAAAAAAAACAATTGTTATTTTTAAGCCTTTTGTTTTTATTGGTAAACGTTTCTCTTAATAATCTTTGAATTGCCGAATTATATGGTTCTTTCATTTCAAAAGCAACTCTGTGTGTTTCTCAATCTCTGCAACATGAATAACTTGTAGTCAAAAAATATTGCAGTGTTACTTGTTTTTTTTTTTTTTTTTTTTTACTGAGTGAAGAATTAAATTCTTGTTTACAATCTAAAGATAGATACATATTTTATATGAGAATAGCTTTTACATATATTTTGCTTCCTTGCGGGGAACTTAATGTAATACACTTGATTATTTTGTTTATCAATTTTCCGTTTTTTTTTTTTTCTTTTTTTCATAAATAAAAACAAAGTTCGATTAATCAGTACTTAAAAGTTAACATAACGTACAAATTGCACTCAATTGCTTTTAGAGGGGGTGTGTATAATATAATGATTCGAACGAAATATAAAGATTATAACAAGTGATAGAATATGAAAAACAATAAGATCAAATAAATTGTCAATGAGAGGAGAGTATAACAATGATGAAAAATTAAAAAGAAAAAATCAAATGAATGATGGACAGATACATTTTTGTCAAAGATTTAAATAGTAACTGCCATTTGATTTGTTTGATGATTTTGGGATGGATAGTAGTTTATGTAATGATTATTTATGATTTCTATGCTTGGTTTCCTACGAAATGACTTACGATGGCGGTACAGATATAGATATATATAGTATATAATGAAATTCAAGCACATTATTATGTCTAAGAGTATAATTGTATGAATAATAATTGCTGAATCTGTATTTGATGTTTTGCTTCTACTGCCGTGTCTGTTAGATATTCCCATAGAGTCTGCTTTCTTAAACAACTTAATGGGTCGATGATCATTTGAAGTTGTTGATTTCTTTATTGGAAATTCCTCCACAAAACGATGCTGTTCTAGAAAACGTGTGAGTCTTGGTGCTAATAATGATGATGATGATGAACAATTAAAGATATTTGGGATGGATTGCACTGCGGCACGGTCGATTATGATACCGACAATGAGCTGTAGCTGCTGGTGACATTGAAAATGATTTTTTATTTTTTTATTATTATCAATATGAAGAATATTTGCATTATTATTATTAATATAATTAATAAGTTCAATGTTGTCGTTATTCTGATGGCACTCTAGTTATTTCTTCTTTTGTGCCTTTTCGGCGGCTTTTGTTACTTTGCCCGAAGTGGTTTCTTTGAAATTAACTGATTTGATGACACCAACAGCGACAGTTTGTCGCATGTCACGTACAGCAAAACGTCCCAACGGCGGAAACTCTTGGAAACTTTCAACGCATAATGGTTTGGTTGGAACCAAAATAATAATGGCTGCATCACCAGATTTAATCGATTTCGGATCAGTTTCGGTGGTTTTTCCGGTACGACGATCACATTTCTCTTTTATTTCGGAAAATTTGCAAGCAATATGAGCAGTGTGACAATCGAGAACTGGTGTATAGCCGTTTGCTATTTGTCCTGGATGATTAAGAACAATTACCTGCGAAATAAAAGAACAGAAGAAACAGGGATAAGTAGTATTCAGATAGTCGCAATTAGTATAAAAGTTATTGTTTGTCAAGATTGAAGTAGTTAGTATGCGACTTTATTTCGATTATTTTACTAATTTAACGTTAAACTTTTAGTTGTTGTTCTAATACATGCTCATTTTTAATCATACAAAGTTTGTAGTTTTGTTTAATTTACCTGAGCAGTAAAGTCAGCTGCTCCCCTGGGTGGGCAGTTCTTGGAATCACCAGCCACATATCCACGACGCAATTCTTTTACAGATACGTTTTTAACGTTAAATCCAACGTTGTCACCGGGTAATGCTTCGGATAGAGCCTCATGATGCATTTCAACTGACTTGACTTCAGTGACAAGGTTGACTGGTGCAAAATTGACAACCATTCCTGAAAGTCCAAATTAAAATTATATTTTTTAAGTTTACTTTTTTTTAAGGCTTTATTTACCTGGTTTCAAAAGTCCAGTTTCAACTCGTCCCACTGGTACAGTTCCAATACCTCCAATTTTGTACACATCCTGAAGAGGTAAGCGCAATGGCTTATCGGTTGGGCGCTGTGGTGGCAAAATAGCATCCAAAGCATCGATTAAGCATTTTCCTTCAACTTTACCCTCTTTACGTTCGACAGTCCATCCTTTGAACCAGGGCATTTTTTCCGATGGTTCTAACATATTATCACCATGCCAACCAGAAATTGGTACAAATGCAACCGATGCGGGGTTATAACCGATTTTCTTGATGTAAGATGAGACTTCCTTCTTGATTTCCTCGTAACGTGACTCGCTGTAGCCAGGTTCAGTAGAGTCCATCTTATTAACGCCAACAATCAGCTGCTTTACACCCAATGTAAAGGCCAAAAGAGCATGCTCCCTAGTCTGTCCATTCTTTGAGATGCCAGCCTCAAACTCACCAGTACCAGCGGCGACAATCAACACAGCACAATCAGCTTGCGAAGTGCCAGTAATCATGTTCTTAATGAAATCACGATGTCCAGGTGCATCAATAATTGTCACATAGTACTTAGCTGTTTCAAATTTCCAAAGAGCAATATCAATAGTAATACCACGTTCTCGTTCGGCCTTTAGTTTGTCCAAGACCCATGCATACTTAAAGGAGCCCTTGCCCATTTCTTGGGCTTCTTTTTCGAATTTCTCGATTGTTCTTTTATCAATGCCACCGCATTTGTAAATTAAATGGCCAGTGGTGGTAGATTTACCAGAATCAACATGGCCAATAACCACGATATTAATATGAACCTTCTCTTTGCCCATGTTTTCTTTTTTTTAGAGACTGAGCAACACTCGAAAAATCAAATTAAAATGAACTAAAAGATTTTTAAGTTTGTTTGGTTTTGATTAGAAAATTTTATTCAGAGCACTGTTTTTTTTTTGCTGCTACTGGTTTGTTTTATTGGAATCGTCTTCGAAGGCACTCTCAAAGAATCTCTGAAATGAGATAGGTAGTTTTTTTTCATGTTCGTTATTTTTCATAGATCTTAAAAAAAAATCAGTCATCCAAATTTATTTTTCTCAGATCAAGCATGTTTGTAACGTGTGTCGACTCAAAATAAAACTCGCTAAGTACAATATATGGAAATAAAATGAACTTTTTAAAAAATAAAAAAAAATCGCTGGGCGAAAATATCGCTATTATCTTTATGAAAATTGTGTTGATTTTTTTTAACAATGTAATTTTACCATTTTTGATCAATACAATGCACTTTTCTGGAAAAACTAATAACTGTTTAAAATTGGACGAAAATTACTGTTGAAAATTATTTTGAACTTAATTGCATTATGCATTTTCCCATTTTTGATGCAACGTCAATGCACTTTTGTTAAAAATTGGACGAATAATATTATGGTGTTAAACTCAAGTGCAGTTGTACCTTTTTTGAGGTAAAAGCAATACACATTTGTTAAAATATGGACGAAATACATTATATTTGTGTTGATTAACTGGGTTTGATATTTTTTTTTACAAATTTAGATGCATCAGTGCATTTTTGTAAATAATTGCACGGATACTGGTGTTGAACTTATGTGAACTTAAGTTAAAAAGTAAATTCATTTGATGCATTTTATATAAATATACCATTTCGACCACAAATAAATATATTTTATGCAATTGATAGTTCGAATGAAACAAAATTTAGAAGTAAAATAAAATTTATAACTGGGTCGCACTTACTTGTTCTTGTGGTAGAAGTTGCTTATATTGTTGAAACTTTTTAAATACAAAAAAAAATAATAAAATTTTAACTAAATTTTATAGAAAACAAAATAAAAATTAAAAATTTAGCCTCTAAGGGCCAATTTATTGAGCCTCCATTAAATATTAGATTTTGTCGTTTTAGTTAAAAGCGTTATTAAACTATTTACGCCATTAAGGAGACTCCATTAAATATTCATTTTATTCACTCTTCTTTAGTTAAATTCTTTGTTGTCAATGAAAACTTTAAATTTAAAACTCTTTTAAAAAAATCCCAAGGATTTTTTATTTATTTTGAAAATAGATCTGTCAGAATCTAATAATTTTTTAAATAAAAGAGATTTGATTTTTGTTTTCTAGTTTAAAATGATGAAGAAGAATATATGTAGATACTTTTAAGAGTGTTATATATGTGCATCAGTTCTTTAAAATTAAATATGCGTTACATGCTATCGGAAAGTAAAACAACGAGTTAAAAAATGTTTTAAATAATAGCCGGAAAAGCCAGGCGAAAAGTAATTGCAACAGTCGATCACATCACGAATGCAATTTATGATAAAGGCTGACCATAAGATGAAAATATTATGCAGCACAGCAACGGGAACCGTATTTTTTTTAAATTGGAGTAGTTGTTCTAATAGATGTGACAATTGACAATGGCCCACCTAACGTTAGCTGTAACATACAAAAAGGATACACCCACAAAATCGGCAATAGAAATTCGCATTGATACAAATGCATAAAAGCCTTATTTAATGAGCAGTTGACCATTTCACATCATAAATTTTAAACACATGTTAGGCTTATAAAATTAAATTAGTCTTGAGCTTTATCTACTTCACACCCGTTCAAATAATTTCAAACCAACCAATTTATTGACTCTCCATTAAACTTAAATCGCCATTAAAAAAGGGAATTTTAAAATTAAAAAACAAATTCGTTTAATTCAGTCTCTTTTAAGAACTTTTTTGAAGTTTGGCATTATTAACTAATTGATCATTAAATTTAAAAGTCGTTTTAGTTAAAACACCAAATTCGACCTTTTAAGAGGGATTTTCAGAGCAAATGGAGGTTTTAGACAGGGTTTCTATTTATTCACTCTCCATTAGCGTCAAATGTCATTTCATTTATTATTTTATTAAAAAAAGTTTCAGTGTCAATTGACAATTAAAAATAAATAAAATATGCATAAATATGGAAATATTGAGGTGGTGAAAAAGTGTTCAATCAATATCATAAGACCAACGTTTGGTAATTGTAATTGGTAAAAGTACCTACCTGAAATTATTCTCAAACTTTATTTTAAATTTTGTGATGTGATTTTAATGGAGCTTAAGCTGTTCAATAGGGTAAATCTTCATGAATTAATGCTTCTATGCACTTGCAAATATGCGAATCTATTGCTGATTATATTGGTATTATCATGCGAGCCGTTGCTAACTAAGAATTGGTTTATATTCAAAATAATGCCATAAAGGTAATATTATTTTAAATAACTACGAGTCGAGGCTCTATTAAGGGAAGGTATGCGGGTTAAACAAACGAAAATTCACTTATTATAATTAGTCAATTTTCGTTAACATGTACGTGGGCAATTGTCACATATACTATATCAACTGCTTCACCTCCAAAAAACACGGTTGTCGTGCTGCAAAATACATATTTTCAGTTTATGCTCAGCCTTGTCATAAGTTCTATTCGTGATATTGTATATCGTAACACCGTCTGTGTGTTTTTGCCTGGCGTTTTACATAGCTGCAAAATACTTAAGGGCCATCATTTTTGAGTTTTTATATTGTTTATCCTTCAAATCTTCAAATTTAAATATATTTTATTTGACAAAAATGTAGCTTTTGACAGTTTAATTTTTCAAAAAATAAAAAAATCCCTGGGATATTTTTAATGGAGTTTTAAATTTAAAGTTTCTATTAAAAGTAAAGACTTTAACTAAAGCAGAGTGAATTAAATGAATTTTTAATGATGGAAACTTAAAGACGTCAATAGATTAACAAAGCTTTTAACTAAAACGACAGATTTAAAAATTTAATGGAGGCTCAATAAATTGGCCCTAAATTTATTATACAACAATGAACTTTTAGAATTGTTTTTTAATCTTTATTGTTTTCTGTGTACCTAAAAATGATCAAGTTTCAAGGATAGTTTTGATTTTTCGAAATTTGTTATTTTTTCGAACTTTGTACACGTTATCTTCAATGTATTTTCAATAAAACTGTATTTTTAGTTTTTTTCAAAAACTCAACAAAAATATAGGAGTTTTCATTTCAAAAGATTTGTTGTAAATGTCGGCTCTTCCCGGGTATCAACCAAATTCCTTTAAAATTTATTTAGAAGTAACTAATAGATAAGTCTTTGAACTGGAAGAGCAAGTACATGCGAGTCATTTGTGTATTTTTTTTTACTGAGGGATTTATTATAGCGATTTATGGTAATACGTGTACCGACTTCCAAAAAGGAGGAGGTATTCAATTCGTCTGTATTTTTACCCACTTACAAAAAGGAGGAGGTATTCTATTCGTCTGTATTTTTTTTTTTTTTATATATTTGTAACCTAATAACTTTGGACTGAGGAATGATAAAAATGATTATCAAACAGATAATTCAGGCGATTTCAAGAACAAATGGGAAAATAATCGTTATATGTATTTGTTTGGATTTGTTATTATTAGAAAATTAAGTCTTTGAAGTTGAAAATAAAAATTAAAAATTCTTTAAAGCTACATAAAACCCTTATAGACATAAACATAAATAATAAAAAGGCTCTATTTTGTTTTACTTGTTTATTTTTTTAATAAAAGAATAGTAATGAAATGCAATAATGTTTGTAAAATTTGTTTTTCGTTTGATTGCTATTTTCAAATTTCAACATAAAACAATTTTTTTAAAGTTTTGCTGTAGGATATACAGAAGTAATCTTTATTTTATGTGTTTTGTCTTAAATTAAATTTTAACAAAGTATTAGTTCCCAAATAAATAAGATTGAGACGCTTCAACTTTGAAAACATTCTATCGCTCAAAACAAGAGAGCTTTCAACGATGGGGTTTACCTTTTTTTTTTTGTATTACAAAAAACCAATAAAGCTTGAAAAATTAAAAATCGATCAATAAATAACCTTAAATGCAGATTTAATACATACAAACATTTAATATTTTAATAATTAATACTTTTATCAAGCCAGTTGTATACTCGGTTTAAAGAATTATTTTTTTTTTTAAAGCTTCTTGCTGCTCAGACGTAAAAATTTCATTGCAAAAATTATATTCGTTAATGAAACCAAAATAAAAATAAATAACTAAATGTTTTGTTCATAATTTTGACATTAAATTAAAATAAACATACAAAAATTCCCTTATAGACAATTATACCGGCGTACAGTGGTTAAATATTAATTAAAGCTATATTATACCTACACAACATGTGTACATGTATGTACATGAATACCTTAAACCCAAAATGCATTAAGGTCTATAATACATAAACTATTTATTGAATATGAAGTGCTTTGAAAAAAAAAAAATATTCTAGGAATAATCAATATTTGCATTTATTACAATTAAAGAAGGAAAATCAGTTCTGAAGTACTATATAGAAAAAAAAGTTGAAAACGAAAATGTTTGAAAAGTTTCCGGGTAAAAGAAAGTTGCAAAAAAAAAAATGGGTCAGTTGCAACATGCAGTATTAAATTCTATAAGGTGAGTTGAGGTAGGGAACGATATTAACTCAAACGCCCAGTCAACTTTCTATGTTTTTTTTTCTTTCAGCTTGCTTTACAGTGTACATATACTTTTTTTTTAACTGGATTTAGTGCATGGTAATGCATTTCTAAATCCATAAATAATGTTCAAAAAGAATTAAAAAAATGGGAATTTTTTGATTTTTTTTTTTTTTGAAAAAATGTTGCTATAAGTAAATTTATCTTTTTTTAAAATTTTTTTTTAAATTAAATTTCTTCAATAATAACCAACTATACCTGATTTTATATTTAAAAATGCATTTTATATTAAACTTTAAAATAGAATGTGATCACAAATTTTCCATATTATATTACTGCGAAGTCGGCAAGAGAAAACTGAATTATTTTTATGACAAAAATCAATCCAAGCAGACGACGACGATGACGACGTTTTCCATCATTTCACCACACAACGTATATAGGGTTGTAGTAGGTGTACATTGTACATATATAGCGGTAACTATAACCGGAGGTTGGGATTATGGGAATTCAAAAAGAAAACTTAAAATGGATACCCGCATATCCTTGTAAGGTAGAAAATCAATATAGGACAACAACAAAAACAACCAAAATCAATGCACCCTACAGGAATTTCGGAAAACGATGATTTTTTTTTGTACATATATAGAAAATAAAAATAAAATAATTTTAAATTTAATAAACACTCAACTATTTAAATGAAAATTCGGATAATATACAAATGCATATTCGCTGCTTAAAGTTTCATAACCTCACGGAAATGTGCAACGAAACTTTTTTTTTTCTTCGAGAAAACTTATTAGATAAGTGCACTGGCAACATACATACCCTATTAGTAATTAGCGAGGTAATATGATGGCGAACTCAATTTCGATGGTCTTTTTTTCATTGATTTATACAAGTAAAATACCTTATTTGCTAGGAAAATTTGTTGGAATTTGTTTTTGAAATCAACCTTTTTAATTGGAAATAACTTTGTATACCAGGATGTGAATCTGAAAAATTACCAGGTATGCACTGCCGGCCGGCTTCCGATAGGAAAAATTGATTTTCTTGAATGAGTCTTTTTATCTTTTAATTTTTATATAGATTCACATTGTTTTGGAAATTTAAAAAAAATAATTAACCGTTGGAATGTAAGAAATTATTTGAAAATATATCGTTTGTAATTTAAATTTGGATGATTGATTTTTGGTAAAATAATTTAAGGATTTTCACGTAAGTAATAAAATTTTCTTCCACTTACCTCGAGCACAAAAGACGGAAAGGCCGATTTTCAGTACTTGGGAGATGCACATGCGCTGGATTCAATTGTCAGCAAAACAGCGCAAGTACGTAAGAGAGTGCACCTCAGTACCATTATCTATCTACCATTAGGTTGCAATTCGCAACCATCGGCCCGTCGTCATCGTCACCCATGTGTCCCCGAAAAGTCAAGATGATGTAGCAGTAGCACTACTATATTAGTTTTGTTGGTATTTTCTTTGGCTTTATTTTACCCCTTGCAGTGGTGAGTCGAGTGAAGAAATGCGCGAATTTTCAAAAAAATATATATATGTATATATGTTTATATATAGGACTGTTGTATTTGGGTATACTGTCCTCACCCTTTTTTTTTGCAGTTCCCCATATATTTTGTTTGTGAGCAAGTCCATAATATAGACAGAAAAACCATGCATGCGATTTCCGTTTATAGTGCAGCAGTCAACGTAGTCTATGGTCGCGATTCATCTACAGGGTGAATTCAAATGAAGAATTTACTTATGATGAAGCATACTGAAAATAGTTAAAATAAAAAAAAAAGAATCTATATATTCTATTTTAGTGTCTCACGATCACTTAGTGATTGGGATTATTTGTAAAATTAGAATAACATGTGTTTTTCTTTGGAATCTTACTTTAGGTGCTGCCATTATCTGTGGCATCAAATTTTAGTTTATGATTTGCGAATTAAGGAGTCCTTTAAGTTTTAGGAGACAGTTATGGATTACATGTTTGTGTTATAATGATATCAGGTTGATACACTTTATATTTGATTAGTTATTTACCACCAAAATCTACTTTTCGAAAGGTTTTCGATGCTCGGATTTCAAATGCGGAAAGTTATCAAAATTTACTAATGAATAAGATAATGTTGTACATTAAGGTGGTCCTTATATTGCTTTTTGCCGAAATTCCACGGTGGATGGACATCAATTAGTTCTAAATAGCGAAAAAAATTCTCTTAATTTTTGCGAATTTTTATTTTAACTGCCTAGTCTCTCCCGGTACAATCCAGAAAACCCCATATAAAATTAGAAAATTACCTAAAAAAATCAAAGAAAATGATGTTTCACATGAAAATTTAACGTTGAATCCGGGAGAGGAAGGGAGTAAAAAAAAATCTAAAAAAAAGGAACATTTTTCTCAGTAGTTCTGGCGGCTATCCAACTGCATGTCCCGAATAAGGACCACCCTAATATACATAAGGGTGGTCCTTATTTACTCTTTTGCGAAAATAGAGTGCGACTTGTTTTTTTTTTTCGTTCAGTTATTTAACCGAAAATACGCAGATAAGCTTTGTTTGGAAAGCTTACAATGCTGCAGTATTATCCATAGAAATAGCGTAGGTATCTATTGTTTTAAAATATTAAATGAGTTCGAGAGTGTAAATATTATAAAATATGTGTTTTCAGGTATGATTAATTGGAGGATTATACATGTATGACTTGCAATCGCCGCCTCAAATTTTTGAAAGTCCAAAAACAAAACGTTTATATAGAGGGAAAGGGGGGAGGCGTTTTAAACTGGCTTTAATCTATAAAAAAATGTATAAAATTGAAATGTATAGCAGGAAAGTGGATCTACAGGCTGAATTCACAAACGCATCACTGCTTTTGCATCACAACTTTTTGTATGGAAAGTAAACGCTACCTTACCTACAAAGCATCACGTTTGCACCAGAAATATTTTTGATGCGTTAATGACATTTAATTTCAAACGTCCAATTATTGTCCAAAATAAATGAGAATATCATTTTCTAGAATGATTTAAAATAATTTTTTTAGTTACTAGCGCAATGTGTAGCTAAAATAATTGTATTTAGAATTCTGTATCATATAATCAAATCGGCACTATGCATAGAACATAAAAATAAAAACATTGCGCATACGCCATGGTGTTCATTAAATGTATTCCTTTATTTAATCAAGAGATGACAAGCGTAATTGAAGATTTTTGCACAAAGAAATCTAATGACAGTTGAAGAGCGTGAAGTTCATACTACATATGGATACTTTTTTTTCTATTTTATTAAGTACGCATAATTCTATCAGTTTTGGAATACACGATGTACATTAGAGTGACCGATTTTCGAAATTTGGTAGGGGGAACCCTATAAAATGTTCCGCCTTTGCAGATTTTTAGATAGCCAAAATTTCAGCTCGATTGGATAAGTCTAAATGGTGCCGACACTCGCTCAAAGTATCAAAAATCTCTGTTTTACTTGCGATATAGGTACTATAGGGCAAGTTTAGGATTCGTAAAAAAAATCGAACTCGAGATAACAATTTTACATGACATTACGATGATGGAGAATGCCAAAAAAGTGGGTCCGGCAATTCTGTCTGTCTGTCTGTCTGTCTGTCTGTGTGTCTGTCTCTATCTGGAGCTGCAGCCTAAACGAGTGAAGTGATTTTCTTCAAACTTGGTAGTTAGCAGTTTTTGGTGATTCCCTAGAGGGGAAATTGAAATTTTTTTTTTATGACCAAAACTAACGGTACCTGCCATATAACGGAAATAGAAAAGGTAATTTTTTCAAAAACGGCTCTAACGATTTTGATTAAAATTTTTGTGTGTAGTATTACACATAAGGGCCAACTTTTTAAATAAAAAAAATATTTTTTGTACCGTTATTAACGGTACCTGTCATAGAACGGTTTTTTTCGTTTCTGAATATCACGTACAAAATTAACCCGATTTAAATGAAAATTTTT
This sequence comes from Episyrphus balteatus, assembly GCF_945859705.1. Classification (NCBI taxonomy): domain Eukaryota; kingdom Metazoa; phylum Arthropoda; class Insecta; order Diptera; family Syrphidae; genus Episyrphus; species Episyrphus balteatus. Next base: position 94,622,324 of record NC_079136.1, read on the forward strand.
ATACAAAAGTGTGTAAGTAAAGATAATATTAAAATTTTAGAACATTTTCAAAAAACGCATTTTTGGTTTTTTAAAAAATATTTCAAAATTTTTTTTTGAAAAATCAATTTTTTGAAAACGGATCAATGAAAAATTTTGAAATTTAGTTTTTATGTGTAAATTAATTATTTCTTCAAAATGGCATACCAACTTTTTTTTTGAAAAATGTTAAAAAAATTTTATATATAAAAAATTATTTTTTTAAAAAACGGCTCCTACAATTTTCAAAATTTTTTTTCTAAAAATACCTTTTTATACGAGAAATAAAATGGCATATTTGTTTTTTTTTTTAAGATATTTTAAAACGGTGTTTTATTAATTATAAAAACAGATTTAATTTTTTTATACTACTTATGAAATTTCTTCAAAATATCAAATTTTAAATTTCTTGAATAAAAAGCTTTAACATTATAGTTACTTTAAGCATAAGAGCAAGTACGTGCGACCCCAGTCGTGCAATTTATTTTCACTGTTTTTCGCAGAAAATTAGCTCTAGCTTCCAAACAGAGGGGGTTATTTTCAGATGCTAAATTTGTTTAGTTTTACTAAAAAAAACAAAATATTGTCATCAATTTAAATTTTAAGTACTTACCTCAAAAAGAATTTTTTCTATGGGAGTTGCGGTCACTCGTACATTATATCGCTCATCTACTTGAATACTGTCATAACTTAAAAATCACGAGTTTTGAGTTATAAATGCAGAAGTTATTGGAATAAAGTAATCTTTGATTCTGCAAAAAGTCATTTCTTAACTTTAAAAATTGACAGAGAAAGAGCACTAATTTTGATTTAGAAACTAACTTTTTACACACAACAATTGATCGATGCTAAATTTAAAACTCGTTTTCTGAAAGATTAGTAGAGTAACTAAAGCAAATTATTAGGGAACCCGGCCGAACAGCTCTGATTTTGACGATTTTTTTTTTCAAACGTAGGTAATTAAAAATACTTTAAAGTCTATAGATTAAAAATTGCCGGTGTTGCCGTATTATTTTTTAAAATTAAAATTAAATTTTTTTTTAACAAAACCATTTTTTTGCTTAAATTTCATAAAACAAATGATAGCAAAAGATTCTCTAGGTAATTTAAGGAAAATATATAAAAGGCAGTAAGGGACAATCTTCCATCGTTCAAGCGATAAATGCAATTTTCTAACATTCTGACCTCAATCACAAAAAAAATATTTTGAAAACAACGGCAACACCTACAATATTTTAAGATACATTTTTATAAAGCCAGAAGCTCATTCTTATCTCTTGAATTTAAATCCACTAAATTTGATCAAGACTTTTTGAAAAAATGGTCCTCAAACTCAGAATTAAAAAAAAAAATGTTATTAGAAAAATTTAAAATGACTTTTTTCCAAACTTTTTCTAATAAAATATGAATTTATTTAAAAAAAATTTTTGGCCATAAATATTATCAGTTGAATTTCGAAGCAAAAAAGGTAAAATATATCACACTTTTGAAAAAAAAAAAAATGAAAAATTACTTCAATTTCAATGGTTTTTTTTTTATTAAAACTGAATTTTTGCATTGAAATAATTAATTTTCTCAGAGACTGTGGTAAATAGGAACTTTAAATTTTTGCTATTTAACTTTCAACAGTAAGGGTTATTAAATGAATAAAAAATAATTTTATGTTTAGATGTTGAACTTTAAAAAAAAAAATAAGTTACATATTTTTTCAAAACTTTTATTAAAAAAAGTTCTTCGAAAATAAAATACTTTTTAATTTTTTTCATAAACCGTAATACATATTGACATTTCCTTTTATAATTTAAAATCATAATAAATGCGTCCAAAAAAATTTGAAAATAAATGCATTTTATATTACGACCAAGTTTAAAAAACGACATGTTAAAATTTTTTCAATAATTTTTTTGTTTCAAAAATCTGAGTTCAATTACCATTCTTTCAAAAGCCGTTCATTCAATTAACTTAATTTTAATTTTACATATATTACTAAGCTTCTAGCTTTTGAAAAATGTATATTTGAATATTGTAGGTGTTGCCGTTGTGTTCAAATATTTTTTTTTGTGTTTGAAGTCAATTAATAAGAAAATTGCATCTATTGCTTGAACTATGGAAGACTGTCCCTCACTCCCATATATTTTTTTTCCTTGAATTTCCTAGACAATCTTTTGGCATCAGTTAATTTATGAAATTTAAGAAAAATTTGTTTTTGTTCACAAAAATCTTCAATTAAATTTAAAAAATCAAAACGGCAACACCGGCAATTTTTAATCTATAGACTTTAAAGTATTTCTAATTACCGACGTTTGAAAAAAAAAGATCATCAAAATCTAAGCTGTTCGGCCGGGTTCTCTAATATTGTCAATTTTTGAGCTTTATGTCGTTTTCTATTGACGAATCTCAGAATGAGATTTGTGAATTTGACAGCTGAAAGGGGGGGTGAAGAGGGGAAATAGTGGACAAATCTCAGATTTCATGATCTATTTGCGTCCTGAGATTCAAAAAAATGACAAAAAAATGAATCTGAGATTCAAGAATCTGATTCTGGATTTTTATCAAGATTCACGCATACAAACACACGCATTTTCACACACACTCCTCTGTTTGACATTTGTCTGAACATTTGTTGTTGTTTTATTTTTTTTATACGCACAGATTTCGCACACAATTACAAAACTAGATTTCATATTCTATTTGCAGTGGAAAATCTGAGAATTTTACACTAAAATCTCAAAAGTCAATAGAAAACGACATTAGTTACTCCACTAGATCAGGGGCCAAATCGTCGCATCCGTTGACGAAACCTCAAGCGTACGAAAGATAATTTCGTGATACATTAAACGAGCACAGCGATCGGGATGACGGCATACGTTATAAAACAGAACGAAATTTTTGGTAGAATGTACAACTGCATAGGCCAAAACATAATTGGTGACAAATTTGACTTCGTCGACCCCTAAGCGAGGATGGCCGAGTAGTCTGAGGCGCCTGACTCAAAAAACAATGTTGCCTTCTAAAGATATGGGAGCGTAAATGGCATGGGTTCGAATCCCACTTTTGACAAGAATTTTGTTTTTATTTTTTTTTATACATTTTAAGAGTTTTATTATTTTTTTTTGGCTAATCACGTCGTTTTAGTTTTAAAATCAAATTTTTTTTTCCATATAATTCTAATTTGAGGAATTATTTTTTTCTTAAATCATTGGGGGTTGGTTCTGGTGCTTTGAACTCTTTTGGTGAAATTTTATTTTGTTAATATATGCCCTAATGTATGTTTTCGTGATTTCAAACAGTTTGATTATTTTTAAAATAAGATATTCTTATATTTTCATTACTTTTTGAACCCATTAACAATTTGTTCGAAAGCTTCAAACCAAACGAATGACATTCCGTTCAGTTGAATACGAAGTCGTTTGCTGTACGTATGACATCATGCCAAATGAACAGATTTCGTTAACGAGTTACTCGTTAACGTATGCGACGATTTGACCCCAGTTTTTTTTAAGTTATGGCATTGTTCAGGTAAATGAGCGATATGTTCTTCTATTCAAAGAAAGAAGTTAAAATATTTTCACTTTCATTTAATTTAAAAGTTAATTTTAAATGAACATACAACCAAAAATTTATTTTTACATAAAATTAATAACAAATAAGCCCTTTTTTGCCTTTATGTCTTTTTTACACAAATCCGTAAGGCATGGTGGATCAGTATTAGGTGCTGTAGTTGGAGATGTGGTGGTGGTACCATAAGTAGTAGTTGTACGCCACGAAGTGGTGGTATCATCAGTAGTAGTAGTTGTTGAAGTTGTAGTGGGTGCTAATGTAGTTGTTGTGATATAATCATATTCTATAATTGTTTTGGGAATGTACTTTCTTAAAATGGTTTATCTATGCAAATTTAATATAATGTAAGGTATTAAAAATTGTTAAGATAAGTTAATAAAATCACCTTGTGCCATGGTTGTTCTGTTTCCTCTCCACTTATGATGAAAGAATGGACCTTAAAAAACGTTTCCATCTTATAGTATTTGTTCATTAAAACAGATATCACCATCAAATTTTAAATTTTAATTATATACTAACCCTGTGCAGTAATTTGACTAAGACCAAACACTAGCAAAATTCCAATAGAAATTTGTAAAATTTGAAATGATAGCATGATTTGATTAAACTTTACTTTTCACCGATTACAAACTGACTGCAGTAATAAACAATTGCACCATTACTTATATTCAAACGTATCAAGTTGTTTTTAATAAAAATTTAATATAACAGTTTGTTTGAAAAGGTTTTTCTATTATTTGTGATTACTCGATATTCTTATGTAAATTATAATAATAGAGAATATTGTTTGCAAAGCTAACATTTATATTAATTCTTCCATATGGTGGAACTATCCGTTTTTTTTTTCAAATGAAAATAAATAGTTTTAATAAATGTGTCCCTTATCGTGCGAAACAAAGCAATGACTGTTCCTTTTCTCAACCCGTCTCATTAAGCCCATTCAATCGGATTCAAGACAGATGATTTTGTAAATCATTCTATAACAAAGATTTTGTTTCTCTCAAAGTTTTAAGTATTTTTAATTAACGACGTTAAAAATAGTCATAAAAAAAGGAAATGTTTGGGACACTAATGTACTGCATGCTACATCTTAACGTCTTGCAAATATACTTTTTATTCAGAAGTAACATTACAGAACAAATCCTTTATAGTCGTAGGTAAATCCTTGGTTTATTTTTCAATTTTTACTTGCGATATAGGTACTATAGGGCAAGTTTAGGATTCGTAAAAAAAATCGAACTCGAGATAACAATTTTACATGACATTACGATGATGGAGAATGCCAAAAAAGTGGGTCCGGCAATTCTGTCTGTCTGTCTGTCTGTCTGTGTGTCTGTCTCTATCTGGAGCTGCAGCCTAAACGAGTGAAGTGATTTTCTTCAAACTTGGTAGTTAGCAGTTTTTGGTGATTCCCTAGAGGGGAAATTGAAATTTTTTTTTTATGACCAAAACTAACGGTACCTGCCATATAACGGAAATAGAAAAGTTAATTCTTTTCAAAAACTGCTCTAACGATTTTGATTAAAATTTTTGTGTGTAATACTACGATTAAGAGCCAACTTTTTATTAACGGTACCTGTCATAGAACGGTTTTTTTCGTTTCTGAATATCTCGTTCAACATTAACCCGATTTAAATGAAAATTTTTATACAAAAGTGTGTAAGTAAAGATAATAATAAAATTTTAGAAAATTTTCAAAAAACAAATTTTTGGTTTTTTAAAAAATATTTCAAAATTTTTTTTTGAAAAATCAATTTTTTGAAAACGGATCAATGAAAAATTTTGAAATTTAGTTTTTATGTGTAAATTAATTATTTCTTCAAAATGGCATATAAATTTTTTTTTTGAAAAATTTAAAAAAAATTTTATATATAAAAAATTATTTTTTTAAAAAACGGCTCCTACAATTTTCGAAAATTTTTTTCTAAAAATACCTTTTAATACGAGAAATAAAATGGCATATTTGTTTTTTTTTTTAAGATAATTTAAAACGGAGTTTAATTAATTATAAAAACAGATTTAAATTTTTTATACTACTTTTGAAATTTCTTCAAAATATCAAATTTTAAATTTCTTGAATAAAAAGCTTTAACATTATAGTTACTTTATGCATAAGAGCAAGTACGTGCGACCCCAGTCGTGCAATTTATTTCAATAAAATTAGGTACATAAATTAAGAAGATTATTTTATCGGCTAACCAATCAGAGGCTTGAAACTTGACTTAACTCTTTAGTCCTTTACTTTTCTGAGCTTCCCCATTGTTAAACTAACGTTCAATTGAATTGTTGTAAGTCTAAAGGGCCATTTTTATAATTTAGAGATTACCGAGAAAAACATAAAAAACTCCTACTCACAACTTTATTATTTGTGTGTGTGTGTGTGTGTGTGTATAGTTTTTAAAGAAGTATGCACTTCAATCCCTTTGGATATAATAAGGCTTGGTACTTAGATTGTATTTTTGCTTTTAGACCCTTTAGACTTAAATACAACCCTTCAATGATTGCATTGGTAAAACATTTATTTCAGAATTTTGATATTCGGCAACTTTGTTATTTGTCTTGTATTATAAGTTAGTCAATTTTACTGCTTTTATTAGAAACTAATTGTCCCATTATAGATTAGATTAGAAAAAAGATTTTACTACAATCATAAGTACATTTTTGAATTCGGTTAAAAAATGCCAAAAGCCGTCTTCCAGAACGAACTATCAATCTAAAATATGGCTGCCCTCGTGAAATTTGTGTAAAACGTCTAACTTCATTAGAATGAGGGATGAAAGGCATTCATAAAAATATTTTGAATAAAATAATGGTTTCTTCGGAGACCTTAGGCTAGGGTAAGTAAGTTAATAAATTTCCGAAATTAATTTGGGCTCCAGTAGAATTTTGGATAAATACTTCATTTGACTATGATAACCCAGTGGCGCAATGAATAGTGCGATGGACTATGACGCCAGAGGTATGGATTCGAATCCTAGCCTCCGCCACCTATTTTTTTCAAAGTTTCCATGAGTATCTTTGTCATAATGTTCGGACTTGTAGGTCTCTTTCATTTTCATCAATGATATAAATGGTACCACCTTGTATTTTTGAACGATTGTGTTATTCTCGAATGGGATCACAATTTTACTATTTAATTTACTCTTACGTTTATAATATTGACATAATCGGTTACATCTCGCGCAAGAAAACTGCTGTAATCTCTCGGTCGATACGACTTTTTGAAACTTTAAGGACCAACAAAAAGAATAGTTATATAATAATAAAAACAGTATAAATTGATTCTTGATAAAATGTTTTTTTTTTTGCTTTATATCAAAAATAAAAGAATAATAATAAATCATTCAAATCTTAACCACTTTACTTATCAATAAAAATGTATCCTTATTCTATTCACCATCAGAATCATATTCAGTTCCTAAGTTTTCTCGATTGATCTCCCTCTCCTTTAAGTATAGATCAAACTGTTCTGGGATTGACATGAACTTTCGGATTTTCATTCGGAACTGCTTCCAAGTCCATTGATCGAAATTCTTCCGATCGTTTACCATATTTTTGTAATTTAATTTGTATGTGTCAAGAAAATAGGACAGTTGTGCTATTAAACCTTTTGGTAATCTAGATCAAGAATAGTATAAATGATTAAAACATACCGAATGGTTGTAATATTTTGGTTACCTTAATTTAGGTTCTCTAAATTCATTTGCCTCCTTTTCCAAAATATCTGCTACAAAAGCTTTTCGACGTGGCTTCGGTATGGGTTCTTCATCGATATCTTCTTCCACAAAATCATTTGTCATCTTTGCGACCCGCAATCGACTCTTTCTGAAACTTGGCATAGGAATACTTTTGTTTGCATCTGTAGCCAGGCCCATGTCAAAGTAATTTTTATTTGGTAGTCTCCTATCATTCCAATGCTCTTTTACTTCGGGACTGTAAAATAAATAGTTTTATTCAAAATACCTACAAACCAAACCATAAGAATTACCATTTTATTTTTCCGGTATTTGAACGGGTTTTGTTTAGACGTTTTCTATTGACATTATAACGATAACGTTTTCCAATGTGATTCTTTCTAATTTTCATTTTATTTGTTTAGAAAATATTAATTTAAAAGTATTTAAAGAATTTAAATGAAATGCGACTTGCAGTTGCAAATAAAATAAAATAATTATAACCGCACGTGTTTTTGTTGATAAATCTGTCAAGTTTCAAATGCCAAAGCGTTTCTTTATTAGTAGGGGTGTTCAAACAGCTGAACATTTTTGGGATGTCAATAGGCGCGTCCCACAAAGAAAAAAAATCTCTGAAGGCTCAATGTCATTTTAAAAGAGCAAAATAATTGTATGAGAAGTTTCTCACATAAATTCCTTTTTTTTTCAAATCCAACACTTTAACTGCAACTTTTCTTCAAATATTCAATTCTGAAAAAAGAGAGAGAAAGAAAACTGAGAAATGAATCCAAAAAATTCCGAAAAAAGTGAGTGCTCAGCTGAGATTTTTTGTCTCACTTAAAAAAATCTCTGAGATCTCTCTTTGTGGGACGCACCTAATTAATTTGAACGATGAGTACCCTTCAAGCAAACAAGTCCGACCTCGGTCCGAATCCGCTCGGCCTCAGGTGGAGCTGAGTCCGATTTTGGCTCAGAAAGGGGTCCGAAGGCGGCTCAAATTAGTATGGAAATTATAATTACCGCGGAGCCGATTTTATATGTATTGGTTTTTTCACCACGATTTCTCCTTCGACTTAGTGTTCATACACAAAAAGTTGCAAGTGTGTGAGTGCAACCCCGTTTTTCAAACGCATTTTTGTATAGTTTTTCGGACTGGAAAATTAAAACAAATGATGCAGAAAGCTTATTTTTCGGTCTAAAAAACAATTTGTATACTCTTTTTTCAAAAAGTGGTGTATGTAGTTAAGCCTTTAAACAAAATATAAAACATACATCTCGCTTCCAAATTAAAAAAAATGCTTTGATTTTAAAATCGAGTTAGTTATATGTGAAATGCCTCTAAGCCAATTATAAAATTTTCAAACGCAATTTTGAACAGTTTTTCGGAGTGGGAAATTAAAACAAATGATGCAGGAAGCTTATTTTTGGCCTAAAAATCAATTTTTATACTCTTTATCATAACAAAATTGCGATAGCCAGAAAAAAAATATTTTCACTTTTGTCCTTTTTCAAAAAGTGTTGTATGTAGTTAAGCCTTTACTGAGGGCCAATATTTTGAAATTGTTTAACGGTTTTAATTGTTTTCTAAAACACATTTTTGATGTTTGTAGAAAAAAAGTTCATCTAAACTTTAGCGCGATCTACGGGCTGCTTACTGAGTGCAGTAATTTTGCTTAGTTTAATGGAACACGCCTATTATCATATCCTCATAAAAGATGAAAACTCACCCTTAAAAAAAACTCGAATGAAAATGAAGCAATGATTGGAACGAAACGAAATAGAACATATGACAAGCGACCATTTTTGTTTATAAAGTGCAGATAAAAATATATAGCACCCAAAAGAAAAATCTAAAAACAATCAAATAATGAGAGACACAGAAATCTTAGATCCAAGAAATTTAATCAAAAACAGAGAAGTACTTTACCGCCTTATTATAGGGTAAGTTATATTTATCAAAAAAACACTCGAAAAATAAATACGGTTGATTTCTCTTAGCCAACTCATGTACGATGGGTTAGAAAAATTTGCAAAGGAGCTTTCGCTTCTAGTCAAAGCTGATGAATGCTCACCCACCGAGCAATTACTTCACATAATGATTGCCGGAATGCAAGCAACATCAAATGCCAAAGAAACTAACGTCTATGATGATGTTCTTCCTGGCATCGATCTTGAATTTGAGCCTGAAGGCTCATCACTTGCCCCTGAACCGGCTTCCTATGAGACTGCTTATGTTACTTCACACAAACAATCTTGTCGTGCTGGAGCATTCAGTCACGATGGGCAATTAGTCGCCACTGGCAGTGTTGATGCTAGTATCAAAATTCTTGATGTCGATCGAATGCTTGCCAAATCTGCACCAGAAGATTTGGAACCCGGTCGTGAGCAACAAGGACATCCTGTTATTCGCACACTCTACGATCATACCGATGAAGTGTCATTCCTTGAATTCCATCCTAAAGAGCACATTTTGGCTTCAGGTTCTCGTGATTGTACTGTAAAATTGTTTGACATTGCTAAGCCATCGGTGAAAAAGGCTCACAAAGTTCTAACTGACTGTGAAGCGGTATCTTGTTTGTCGTTTCATCCGACTGGGGATTATATTGTAGTGGGTACAGAGCATCATGTACTTAGAGTGTTTGATGTCCAGACTGCGCAATGCTTTGTGAGTGCAATTCCATCACAACAACACAAGGCGGGAGTTTCGTGTGTTAAATACGCTCCAACAGCGAAGTTATATGCCAGTGGCAGTATTGATGGAAGTATTAAATTATGGGATGGAGTAAGTGGTCGATGTGTTAATACAATTGCTGAAGCACATTCGGGTGCAGAAATTTGTTCACTTCAATTCTCAAGAAATGGAAAGGTAAATGGATAATTATTTATTTTAATATTAGTTTTTACTTAAATAGTAAAGATAAAATAGGCATTTAAAAAAAATTGTTGCACTGATGAAACTTGGCAAAAAGTTTGCTTTTGGGATAAGAACCATTGATCAAAAAAGTCTATAAGAAAAAGTTGGGTGGTAAAGTGTTTTTTTTTTCGAAGAGACAGTTAAATCTGAAATTGGTCCCAAAAGCCAATGATTCGGGTAAAACGTCTAAAAACTTAAGTATAAACCTAAGTATAAGAAGGTTATAAAAACGGGAGTTTAATAAACTTGTAGGAACTTGCACATGAATATTCGACACTTAAAAAGGAGTAAGCGGTTGTCTATTCACATATTTATGTCAGCTTCATTGTACTTTATGCAGTTTTAATAAAAAATGGTTGAGACTATTAAATATTTTTTGTTTAATGTTCGACGATTTTTTTTACAATTTTGGCTATTTGCCCTTTATTAATTAATACAATTTTTAAAAATGTACTAATATTAAAAAAAAATATTAACCACATATTTTTTTCAATGCAATATCATTTTGCAATAAAAATTTTATTTTGAATGCATTTTTTTTTTCATTTTTTCACATTAAGGAACTGCTAGCGCTAAGTAATTTAAGTGTACCATATTAAGTAGCAGTTATGAAAGTACGAAACGGGATTTGCGGTATAAACGGGGTTTTAAAAGGCGGGCTTACCAAAGATGGAATTTTGCTCACACAGGATTGTAAGAAGCGGGGTTTAAAAAAAACAGTACTTAAGAAACTGGATTTTAAACATTTTTTTTTTCGGGATTTCAGTAAACGGGATATTGAAAATCGAGATTCCGATACGCTCCCGTATATTTGTCATCAAAACTAAAAATAAATTGAATCATTGGCTTTTTGGGACCAATTTCAGATTTTACTGTTTCTTTGAAAAAAAAAAAACACCCTTCCACCACAGATAATATAATCACACAGATATCTTGTAGCTCAGAAAAATATGAATCATTTTTTTTCCTCACTAGACAAGGATCTGTCAAAAATAAAGCTGAAAATGCTCTTTTGCAACTGGACATTTTTTTCTCACTCACTCTCATAGGAAAGTAGAGGTTTTTTGTCAAGAAAGAAGATAAGCGAGATTGTGTGTATTTACTGAATATTTTAAAGCTTGTGGAAAAGCTCTTTTTTGGTCAATTTCAGTTTCATATATCATTTCTCTCCATATGAATAAGACATCTGTATAATTTATTATCTGTGCTTCCACCATATTTTTTTCATAAAAACTCTTTATTCTTGCTTTCTATTCCAAATTTTACGTTTTTACTAAATTAAATTAGTTCGGCAAATCATTTTTGTTTTCACTCAAAAAAACACTCTTTTAACCATGATGTTCTTGTAGACACTATAGGTTCTTGTTTCTTATCTCAAAAGTAACATAATTGCTGAATTTTAATAGGGTACCACTATTATTTCTTACTTTTTCCAATATATCCAGGTTTTTCTATACACCTAAAAAAACATCCTTTCACATAAAAAAATGTATAGACTTATTTTATTCGTAATTCCTATGGGAAAGATAACATTTTTAATCAATTTCGTAAGGGTACCTTTTATACCATTGATTTATCGGACTTATCGCAGATGTTTCTTAGTTCCCAAAAAAAAAAACACCCTTTCACCTAAAATATTTGTATAGACCACTTAGAGCCGTTTGCTGAATCGAAACTTAAGCATTTATGTTCAACTTAAATCCTTATGTGACAGTTTACGCAGAGGAAATAGTAGAAAATAAGAGTTTATGTTCAACATAAATTATTTAAGTTTCGATTCAGCAAATGGCCCTTAGACTGTTGTTAAAAAAAAGACCCTTTCACTCAAGATAATTTTGTAGACTGCTTAGATTCTTAGTTCAGATAACAAACAAAATTTTTTCACCAAGTTTAAAAAATTAAAAAAAATGTGTCAGCTGTTATGATACCTTTCTCGCACATAATTGAACCCATAAAAAAAACACCCTTTCACCAAAAATATTTTTAAGAACTTTATGAATCCTTTTTCCTTGCTTTATCTTAAACCTTGATCCCAAATTTCATCAGCGTAATTTACCTGTTGTCAAAAAACAACCCTTGGTTTTAATCGGCGAAAACCTTTCTTAGAGCAATCGTATATATTTTTAACATTCACCTCTTGTCCGCGAAAAAACACCCTTCCACCCAAATTTTTGTATAGACTGTTTTGATCCTTGGTTCTTATCACAAAAGCAAACTTTTTGCCAAGTTTCATGAGTGTAACAATTTTTTTTTATATTTTATTTGTTTTTATGTTGAACTTTTCAATTCTTTATTTATTACCGTATTTATTTTGCTTCAATACAGTCCATGAACTGTAATGAAGCAAAAACAAAAAAGGTAATAAATACATTTTTTTATTTGTTGATTTTATGTACTATTTTACCTGTACTGAAAACTGATTATATTCTAGTATCTCTTGTCATCTGGAAAAGATTCTATTGTTCATCTCTGGGAATTGTGCACCAGTCGCAGCATTCAGACTTATACTGGTGCTGGAACAACTGGCAAACAAGAACACAATACACAAGCGGTATTTAATCACACAGAAGACTATGTAATGTTTCCCGATGAAGCCACAACTTCTCTATGCTCTTGGAACTCTAGAAATGGCAGTCGATTGAATTTGATGTCATTGGGGCATAATGGGCCCGTGCGGTATATTACGCATTCGCCCAATTCTCCAGCCTTTTTGACATGCTCGGATGATTATAGGGCTCGATTTTGGTATAGAAGAACTTCTAATCAATAAGGAATATAATATGATGTAGTTTGTTAGAATTTACAAACCAACCATAATGCAAATATCAATAAGTTTTTTTTTGTCCCAAACATCAACAATTTTTGATTGAATAAAACTTTGTTTTATTTGTTTATACAGAATATTTAAAAAATACAAGATGCAAAAAAATTCAAAATAAAAATTATGTTATTTTATTTAATTTTTCAAAATTGAGTATGAACATGTCCTTAACAAAAAACGTTTTTATAAGGGGCCGTTTATATAAAAGGCGACCCAAAAGAAGTTATTTTTGACCTCAAAGAATGTTAAAAAAAACCGTTTTCTATAAAATTGTGATAGTTTTTCTGCTCAGGTAAAAGTCGTAGCTCCTCATTACAAGAACTAGAGTGAAAGGTACTTTAACAAGTCAACATGCAATATGCAATCAAAGAATGTTAATGAAATTATTTTCGTCATAAAATTATTCTACGGCTATCGTTGTTCTTTTAAAAAACATCACAAAAAACAATCCCTTAATAAATATTTAATGTCCAAATAATAGTGTGCACTAAAAAAATCAATCAAATTACCAATAAAATGCACGATTGGGTCGCATGTATGTATTTCCTCTTATAATCAAATTTGTTTCGAATGTTCAAGATTTGTCTGTTCAAATTCATAAAAGACTTAAAATTCAATTTAAAAATATGTTTTTGGAATTAAAAAAAAATACAAAAATATTTTTAAACGGTTTCGACCTCGAAATGAATAATGCCATTTTATATCTTGTATGCCAAAAACCTTGCATCAAAACCGATGCAGCTCAACTTTTTTTTTTCAAAATTCAAGCCTAGAACCTACTCAGGTAAAGCGAAACGAAATTTTCCATACAAAAATAGCACAAAAAAATCTACTTCATTCAAATCCATCGAGTTGTAAATCTATCATCTCAATTAATAGAAGAAAGCCAAAAGTATTTTTTCTTTGTTTGTAATGAATAGCACATTCATTTAGTTGCAAAATATTTAATATTTTAAAATTGTAAGATTTTCAAACAAAAACCCGGTAAAAAAGATAAATTTTTCAAAAAAATTAACTTCATGCAAATTCATCGACTGATGCAAAAATGTCTCCTTATGATTTATTTATAAATGAAAACCAAAAGTTCTTTTGTCAATCAAAATATTTTTTTCGTGCATTCGGTTAAAAGGTTAATTTCAAAAAGGAATGATTTATGCAATGCACATTATTACACATGCTCAAATACATTGTAAGAAATGTTTTACGTATACGCCATAGTGATTTTGGTTGAGTTTGTTCCTTTAAATTAGAACTTTACAAATTAAAACTATTTGTAACAGAAAAAAAAATTATCATTTTTAAATTTCTGCCAAATAGATTTATATTAGCGAAAAGTCAAATCTAAGCTGTAGGTACATTTAATAAAAAATAACTTAAATATTCATCTTTTTTAAATTTTGCAGTTGAGAGAGTGTAAATGTATACACAAACTGGAATCTCATTTTACTTGAAAGTATGTAAATATATTTTGTTTGTAATTATTACTCGTATATTGTAAACATTCAAACTTTTTTTAACAAACAGTATTAAATGCAATAGAACCACGTTTCTGGAGAAGACTGCAAACTACACCCTTGAAATTTGTTAGAGAGTTGTCCTGTAACTGTTGATCAAATTTCTAAAACAAACAATACAAATTATTTTAACAACGAATTCCGTAAAAAAATTGTATAACAAAAATTAAACTTACGCCATCATAGATAATAGTTGGAACAAAAGAAGGAGCATATAACTGAGTTATTTTTTCGGCTTCCAACTGCAAAAGTGTTCCAAGTTCTGTATTCATACATTCCTTAATATCCCCTGATAGACCAACTGATTGAGCACAATATTGGTTAGAAGATTCATATTGACCACTCATTTGGCAAACGACAAATTTAACTTGAGTCTCTTGATCGGTGGTTTCATGTAGAACACATGATTGCATACGATTGCCTTCACATTCAGCTGGACCATGTTGACAGAAGAACTGAGCTCCATCATTTACGCTCTATAAATTTATGAAAATTAATGAAATCAATTGCGACGAACATTTTTATAAAAAAAAAATTGATTAAAATATATATACCTCTGATTTTCCAAATGGCACTAATGTTACATCGATAACATCTTTTAATGAATCATAATTGGGTCCTAATTGGTTTTTCATAAAACGAATACTGTCAGGACAAAGTGATTCATATAAGACTAAAACGTTAATCTAAAAGTAAAGTGTAAAATAAATACATAATGTACATAATATTAAATATTTAAATTAATTTTTGGTTTTTTAGCAAAAGTTTTTGATTAGTTTAGAAATTAAATGTAAAATTCAATATTCAATAGGAACAGTTGGCTAAAATTTATAAGCTTGTTCTAGTACAAAAATTGTAAAGAGGGTTATTGGGATTCTAAGACCAGCTACAATAAATGTCTTACATTTGTAAATCCAATATGAGATTTAATTTAATACAGATTAAAGTATTCAAAAACAAGGATTTTCTGTTAAATATTATATTTTAGTTTATTATACTTATTTTTGCTTTTTTTTTACTGGCTCTTTTATTTTTAACCCTGAAACCTTACACAAGAAAATTTATTTCTGTTTTAAAATGGCTTCCATTGTCGTTAACGTTTTTAATACACAGTTTGATTTAATCTTAGTAATCTTAGTAATCTTGTATTAATTAAAAAGAAGACTCAAAAAACTTAAAAATAAGACGAGTATTTAAATTTAATTCTTACCAAGATTAAGCTATAAATAAGGTGTCTAGAAATTAGTTTTTAGTTCAGGTGTTATATTAATACTTTTGATCACATTTTAATGTTTTTTTTTTTATTAAAAATAAGGGATTTAGTATGCTTTTTGACTCAGTAAATTACTTAAATGGGTTTAGCGTTTTCAAACTAGCTAATACAAAAATTATTTAAAAACTGTAATAAAATCAAAATGAAGGGTCCAGGGGAAAACACAAGTCCATTTCATCTCGTGCCGTTTTTCATCTGGACACTTCAAAAATAAAAACAATTTTTTTTTATTGAAAAAAGCTAATTCCAAAGGTTGTCTTAAAATCTACGATACAATTTTTAACTGTGTAAGGATAAGCTACTTTTATTCTTTATCAGTTAAATTTTTCTCACAAATGCAATACTTGTCCCATCAACAAGCAAGATAGTTAATCAGATTATGAATTCCTAATAACTGATTAGTAAAAAGTTAAGTTTGTTTTTTATAATCAAAAATAATGGGATTTAAGTAGATTACAATTGATTAAAAGCTATATAAATTTAAAAACAATTTGAAGTAAAATATCTAATCTGAAATCAATAAAATTGGGTAGATAAAGTTATTAATCTGTTAGTAAAAAAATCGTATAAAATTCCACTTAAAAAAAATATAAAAATAAGCTACCCAACCTCTTCAAATGGGCTTTCAATCTAAGATAAACATTTCAGTGGATTTGAATCTTTTTAATTTACTTAAAAATTAATTGGTTATGTTTTGGAAAATTTAATGAATTTTGATGATTACAACATTTACAACAATTACTGTGATGTTTTTTTCTTTATTTTAATTTCATTAGAATCTTTCAGATTTAGCGATAGAGATTCTACAAGGTCTTTTGGTTATTTTTTTTTTAACGCTTTAATTCATACTGTGGAAGTGTGGAAATGGCACAGGCAACAAAGATCGCTAAATATGTAGATAAATACAGATTTTTATTGTTTAATTTATTTTATTTTGAAATGTTGTTCTAGAGAACTGATACAGTTTATGTATTGTTACATATCATGTAAATAACAAAAACGGTTCAGCCTTGATTTAACTACATTTAGTTAATAAGTTATGCTTGTCACATAACATAGTCTCTAGACTTCAACTGCTTCAGGTTATCAATTAATTGGAGAAATGATTTCAGATTTTTAAGTAATGTAAGAGTAAGTTAAATAAAATATATATTTTTATGCAATTTTGCTCTCCATGTCTTTATAATACGCATAGCAATGTTCACGTTAATTCAAATCAAGTTGTCTTAACAAATTTTACCTACAAGAAACTTAAAAAGTAGAGTTGGGCACTTTAGTTCATTTGAGTGATCGATCACTTTAGTTCAAATCACGATACTGAACTAGTTCATTTTAGTTCAATTTATTTTAATCACTCCGGTTTTGTTAGAATTAAAAAACAAAATTAGTTTGTTTATTATTATGTAAATTTATGTATAATTGACGCATTCTACATAATAAAACAAATACAACCTAAAAATAACAGAAACATACATATGTACATATTTTATTTTTAATTTTTAATTTCGTTCATACTTGTCGAGCTTTCTGATTCCTGACGAAAGTCTAGAAGAAGTTCGTTTTGCTTTCATTAAATCAAAATCATAGTACCTAATGCAAGGACCAAGGTGCTGCTTGTTTTTTGTTCTTGCTCAGAAATGAGAATAAGTGGTGCTTGAAGAAGAAACGCTGATACTGGCACAAGCACATGCGACCTTGTGCTTTTTGTGTTACATCTAGGTAAATCTTAAGGTAGATCAGAAGAACTGATTTCGCTCCACAAAGAATTGGATGCAATTTCATATGCACTTTGGTTTCTGAACCCCTATTCTTTAAACGTCTGTCGGGTTAAAAGGACGCTGTCGGCGTATAAGACAAGGACCAAATTTTGTAATGTCATATTACGACTGCTCTAGGTCGCTGTTTAGTTTGTTGAAAAAATTTTTTCGCTATTCGCGAACTAAATTGAACTAAGTTCACTAGTTCACCAAGATGAAGTAGTTCATTGAACTAGTTCGTTCGCGAACTACACAAGCCTATTAGAAAGGCATTTTTCCTTTTTTAAGAGCTAATCCTCAGAATTGTGTTCGAAAAATTGTTTCTTTTTTAATATACATAATGTATGTATATGTACAAACAAAAATTAAAAACGAAGAAAACATAATAAAAACAATAAAAATTATTTTTATTTTAAGTGGAGCGATTGAATAATAGGTACACATTTACATTTCTTATTGTTTTGTGAAATTAGAGGAAGTAGAGATTGTTTCCGTTTTTAATTATTGCAGGTCAATTTCATTTAAAACAAAATTACTCCGCAATGATTTCTGAAGACAATAATAATTGTTTTAATATTTTCATTTGGATTAAAAGATAAAATTTTTCATGAATGCAAAACTTGCACTCAAATTCTATATTTAATTGATTTAATTGATCTTTATGTAACAATTTTACTGCATTTATAATAATAAATACAATTGTAATGTGCATATTTATAACTACATAAATAACAAACAAAAAAGAATTAATTCACAATTTAAATTTTTGCTTTTGTCGAATATTTGACTACTTTTTTTTTCAACTATCACACTGCGGGTTGTTAAATGTATTATTGTTTTTAGAGGTTTTTGTTTTGTAATTAATAGTTTATTTAATGCATCTGTTTTAAGTGGTTCCCTAAAGGGCGAATTAAATTTTTTTTTGATACAAAATTAACGGTAAATGCCGTAAGTCCAAAATGGAAAACTTGTTTTTTTTTTTACAAACACGAAGAATTGTATTTCCTTTTTATTATCATACCAATTTTAAAACTAATTTAAAAATTATTTTTTTAAGTTTTAAGATCGAGTTGAATGGATTCGGTTTCAAGCACAAAAAAACATATAATTAACATAGTCCAAAATCACAGATTTTGTTATCTTATTTGGCTGTGATAGCCCAACAACATACCCAGTGTGTGGGTCCGTCCGGAGTATTCTGGATCTTTAAGAATATATTGGGTTCCTGTGGTTTTGGTAATGAAAAAAGAAGGGTGGAAGTGAAAAAGACAACCCAAAACTCGCCCGATGTTTTGGTTTTATTTTTCAAACTCCTTAAAACTATAATTCTAAGAGTTTCTGTTCACAGATTCACAAAAACTTAAGTTGCATAATTGTATTCTCAGTTGATGAATGAAGTTAATCATAAACATTTCTTTAAGTTATTCCATCTTTCAAAATATTTGGCATTTATGCCCCATTTACAAAAAAAAAATCACATATGACTCAATTCGATAGTATATACCTAAAACGCAGTGTGGCCAGAATATTTTGTAGGCAAGAAGTCGGTTTTGAAAAATCTTGGAGCAAAAAATAGCCCCTTGCAAAAATGATCCGAAAACGAAAACAATTTTCTTTTAATAATAACGAAGAAAAAATAACAAAAATAATAAAAAATTATGAGATTTTTGATTTTTTTAAATTTTCAGATAACTTTTGTTAAGCAGACTTCAAGTATAATTTTATTTGTATTTCATTTTGTCAACATATTCTGGTTTTCATGCTCATAGACATGTGTGCAATTAAATTTGCAATACATAAAAATGAAAAATATATGCAAATTGGTTGTCTCGGTTTGATTTTTTTTATAAAATATTTTAAAGGAGCCTTAAATCGCCATGTTCAAAATTAAAAGAGCCAAATTCCGATAAATCAGAAATTAAAATTTTAAGGAGCGAGTGAAATATTCAAGAAGCCTCTTTGGCGATAAATAGTCGGCTCTGGCAACACTGCCTAAAAGTTCAAAAATTCGATTTGGGTTTTATGTAGATATGTCTCTCATGGGACAATAATTCGAAAAATCAAATTTTGTTGCAATGTCCCTATGTCTTAAAACAAGGTATATCACATTTGCGGTGCATAAACGTCGGGGCAAATATGGGACTGGGACGCTATGCTACCCATTGCAACTTCGTGTTGGTGGGATTATTAGTTAAAATTTGAATGTGAATTTAATCACACATCTGCATTAAAAATAAAACTGCAAAAGTGAAATAATCCCGAACCGGCTTAATTTCACGCTGTCATGGTGAAATAGGACCGAACGTCAAAATTTAGGGTTATTTGTATTTCACTTTCGTAAAGTGAAATAAGGCGGAATTTTGAAATTTTGCGTTATTTCACGACACCGAATAATATTTTTTTTTTTTAATTTTTATTATTTTTACTTTGCTATATACCAAGTCACATTAGATTGCATCTATTTAAAAGAAGTTATTTCTACCATTAAATGTTTTTCACTTCGCATGTTCCTAAATTTTGTTTAAATGCAAATTTTTAAACAAGAATTAGGTCAGTCTTAACAAAAAAGAGAAAATTAAGAATATTTTTTGTGGTGAATAAACCAATCGAACCGAACTGTTTATTATACCCAATTTAAATATTTTTTTGTTTTGTTTTGGCGCCAACTCATCGTTATTGTTAGCACAGCTTGAATCAATCGACGTCAACGTTTTTGCATTTTTTTTTCTGAGTTAAAAGTTTACCTTTTCTTCTACAGCACTGGTAATTGAAATAGTTGCACTGGCAATCAAAACAAGAATAAATTTAATTGAAAACATTTTACTCGATCAGTTAACTTTTGGGAATATCAAAAAAAATCTACGAGCTCTCCTGAAGGCACTTTTGGTTTCCTCCAACAACTTAATGCAACTGGCTCAAACTACTCAGCAAATACCAATATTTTCCCAATAAATTCGTCGACCAAAAATTTATTGATACGTACTGCCACAGAGAGAGAGCCACACCATCAACACAGCACCAAGACCTGTCAATGGATTTTAATGTTAAAACTTTTTTGCCAATCTTTCTGTTTCTTTTGTACTAAATTTTAAGTTTTTGTGACTTGTTTTGAATTGATATACCTATTAAACAAATATATGCGTACAGGTGCGGATCTGTAATGTTATACAAAAAGAGGTGATAATTTGAATGAGCTCTTAACGTAAATTTAATTAGCAAATCTATTTTGGATGTGATAGTATATTTTGAAGTTCAGATTTGGAGTTGTTTGTGCAAAAATACATTCTCAAAAACCACATATTTTAACGTTCTAAATATGTATATATAATATATGTATCAATTTTTTTTTCAAAATTTAGTATTGCTCAAAAACTACTAGACGTGGTAAAAAAAAAATTAGTTTACAGAATATCGGTGCCAATCTTCTAGAAAATCATCGAAAATTGATTGCCTTCGAGGTTACTCGAATCTCGAACTGAACGAAAGTCTAAGAAGTAAAATAGACTGAAAACACCTTAAATGTAGGAGAAATAGAGGCATGTAGGTTTAAATCCTAGGTCAGACTATACTGGAGGAATGCTGCTCAACGTACTGTACGAAAGGAACCAATCGGCAGCAAATCTCCGTTATAGTAAGGTCTAATATTAATACCGCAAAATTTTAAACGATTTAGTAAATTGCTAAAGCCATTTAGTAAGTTACTAAGTTAAAATCCGTATGCTTTTTGGCTTAGTAACTTACTAAAATGGCTTTAGCAATTTACCTAATTGTTTAAAATTTTGAGCTAATACCTAACTCTGTTAAAACTTCAGAAAATATTTTTGAATTTAAAAGAAAAATTTTGATTTATATCCGTTTAAATATTCATTAATATTATGTAAAAGTGTTAAAAAGAGCAAAAATGTAATTTACTTTAAGAAAATTTGTAAAATTGTAAATATTTTCCATTAATGGCACAAGTTGCTAAATAAAACTCAACAAACAAACAAACCTTTAAATTCTCTTCTCGATTGTTCAAGATTTCTTCAGCATTTCCCCCAATTTCGTTCGCCTCGAGTATTTTTACAAGGAGATCATTTTTCGAAGACTTCAAATACGATTTTTAACGTTTTTCGGTACACCTGCCAGTTGGTTCTGTGATTAAGTGCCTTTTGTCCATTAGGTGTCAATTTATTTAAATTATGCTGTTTAAATTGTTTCATGTTTGAGGCGAATTTTTAGAGGCTCCGATTGGTCAGAACCAAATGTCACCTAAATGTTATCTATCTTTTTATGACATCTGACCAATCAGAGCCTCTAAAAATTCAGAACTTAAGTTCAGGTGGCTTTCTTTGAAAGTGGGGATTGTCTTTATTGCACTTTCTTGTATTGTACATTATGTTTAATCGTGTAATAGTACAAACAACACAATTATGTCAAATGAATTAGTTTCGTTAAGTTTGGTTTAAAAACTTCTTACATTTTTTAGCGGGATTTAGTCCATTTCCGGTTTTGTATTTAATAATTCATAGACTCATTCAAAAATCTGAAAAAAGTAAAGAAGAGGACGATTTCACCTAATGTCACCTCCTCAACTCCCGTCTCTGTTCGGTCAGTTTTTTTTTTTTCTCAAAAAGTCTCAACTTGATTTAACAGGGTAGCATTCCAAGATAAATGTCAATGGTAAATGTATTTCTTTGTATAAAAAGTGTTAATTGTTGATTATATTGTTCAAATTTGGGAAATACATTTCGGTGAGGTAGTTCTGGAATAATTTATTTAGTAGGTACGAATTTTATGATGTTAGGTAACTTACTAGGGGCAACTTTGAATTTTTATTACCTTTTCATATGAAAAAGGCTGACGGTAGTCATTTTTGATTGTTTTTTAGAATGTCAATTAATTTTTTTCGCAGCGAAAAAATAAAATGGTGGTAAATTGCAAATTTGTAGATCTGAAGATATAAAAATTAGTAAAAGTAAACAATATTAGAATACTTCACAAAAATTTTCTAGAATAGGTACAAAACTGTCAAAAATTCTGGAGTAAAACTTTATTTAACAATGTCTAGGTCTAGCTATGTAGATGATTTGAGTATCACCCTGTATTAAAGGCAACCTAAACGAATTTATTTATAAAATTTATTTTCGAATACAATTTGTATGCACCTCAAAGAAAGGCCCTGGTGCCATAGTGCCATGCGTATGCAGCTTTTCCATATTTATTTCTTTGAATATATACCTACCTAGGTAGCTAAGAATCTCACAGCACGGCTCACATCTTTATCAAGTGGGCAGATAAGGTATTTTAACAGGCACGTTCATTTAATATAAATCTATAACAATTTTAATACAGGTATAGGACACGCATGTGTTCATATACAAACCGATAAATTGTATTTAAAAAAATGTATGTTTTTATTATAAGCTCGCACATGGAATGGAAATGCATTCCATGCTCTGGAGTTGTTATTTAATCGGTCGCCTGTTTGACCAGTTTTCATTTTTTAACTTGTGGTTACTTTCAGATGTTTGTTTGGTCTTTTATGTCAAGTTGTTTTATTTATAAAACCAATAACCAAATAAATGGTGTAAAACTAATTTATACTATTTAAGGCTCTTGTATGGAAGAGGTTTTCTTTAAATCATTGTTTTGTTTTATCGAAGTATAGTTTTTTGGTATACATATAGGTAGTTGTAAATTTAAAGGCCAAGAAAACAGTAAAAGGAAGTTGCAATAAAAGGAAGTTGTATTAAATAGAAGTTACATGGGTAGCGTATTCATAGGTCAGGTTTATAAAATATGTTCATTATATCTTACATGTCCCAATATTTAATTGTGGGTATTTGGATGGTAAGTGTTTCATACAAAGGTTCTTTTGGATCAAAAAGATGTCTTTTAGAGAAGCGACAAACATACTTTTATTTGACAAGTTTTAAATTCACAGCAGCACAAGTGGAAGTTCTTCGTAAAAAACATGATCGCAGCGCATTTTTATGTCGATGGTGTGATTGTGATTAAGCTTTTTAGTGAGGCGGATTAGCATTAAAAAAGAGTTCAATCGTGCACTTTGTGATAAAAGCATGAAATTAACATCGTTGGTAGAACTCAATATAAGAGTTTTTTTGAGATAATGGGCCACCTTGTATTCCATCCGGAAGGGTAGATACAAGACTTTTTCAGTGTTGCACTCGATTTGTTACATATATAGTATAGGCAATGAAACATTTTTAGTAATATGATACATGATTTCGAGGTGTTTTCTAACGCCCGATCGAATAAAATCAATACCAAAATATCTCGACCATCATGTAAAAAGTTATTGGACTCTTTGTGAATTGTCTTTTACTCAAAGAGCTAGAGTCAGAATATTACCAAGTACTCCATGAAAAAAAGTGGTAGGTTGATAAAATTTTGTGTGGACGTTTCATATATGTAGGTACCATAGAAAAAATTATAAAATATGTCCACGAAAAAATTTCAGGTCAAAGGGTGTTTTTTTCTAGCGAGAAAGAACACTTTTGAAATGGTACCATTGCACCACATGGAAAATTTATGAATTTTTTTGAACTGCATATATGTACAAGCCGTGTTTTATTGGTACTCAGTATTTTACTGAGTAAAAATTTTATGTTGTAAGCAACTACAATTGATTACTTTTATTTATTTATTAATAATCTTAATTGTTGAAGGGTCAAAAATGTATATAATCCAGTCAAATAAGGGTTTAACCTCGGAATGAATGTTAATAGAAATTTTTTTTGCTCAATATCTTCCTTTTGCCATTCTATAACATATCTCAAAAGTCTTCTAGAACTTATCGCGATTTCAAGGTCAAATCGCGAAATGGAGATTTTCAAAATTAGCACATAAATGATGCATGATTTCAAGGTATTTTTTAATGCTGATTCCAAAAAATCTAAAATCAATGCAATCTGACGTCTCTGAAAAAAGTTATACCTGTTTTTCATCTTTCAACCCATATTATTATAACAGTTGCTAACTTACTACCGAAAAACCCTTAAAAGTAATGGTAGCGGAATCATATTTTTTCATATCCATTATCATTAAGAATCAAAACAATGCAATGCAAAAAAAAAACATTTATATCTATGACAAAATGGTATTTTTTGAGAAAAGGGGAAATTATAGGATGTGCACTAAAAAACATCCTAGTAAAATCTTGGAATTTGTGCTAATAGGCTAATTTTTTTGTTTCTATCTTTGTTTGGATATTCTATAACTTATGTCAAAAATCTAAAAAAATCTCATGTCCGCAAGTTCTAATTTTCCAGGTTAAACTAAGTTAGGTGCAGATTTAAAAAAAAATAATAAGAAAACTTTAGATTGTTATATGTATACCAACATAACCCATATCATTTCAAGGTATTTTTTAACGCTGATTCCAACAAAACCCACAAACAAACCAATATGACCATCCCTGAAAAGTAATGTACCTTATTCATGTTGATCTGACACAAATATCTGAAGAGTAGTTTTTCAATTTTTTCAAATCTGCACCTTATCTTCAAACCAAGAAAATTAAGACTTGCGGACATGAGATTTTTTTAGATTTTTGAGGGTAGTTAAAGAATATCCAAACAAAGATTAAAATGAAAAAATTAGCCTATTAGCACTTATTCCTAGGATGAACAAGAATCTTCTTTAGTGCATATCCTAAAATTTGCCCCTCCATCAAAAAATACCATTATTTCGTAGGTATATATATTGTTTGTAATGGATTGTTTTGATTTTTAATAATGATGGATTCTAAAATCTTCATGCAAAATTTGGTTAATCTACCATAACTTTTAGGGGTTTTTCGGCAGTAAGTTTGCAACTGTTATAATAATATGAGTTGACAGATGAAAAACAGGTATAACTTTTTTCAGAGACGTCAGATTGTCTTGATTTTAGATTAAAATATACCTTGAAATCATGTATCATAAGTGTGTATAATACCATAGCCTATTTTTGCTAATTTTGAAAATCTCAATTTCGCGATTTGACCTTAAAATCGCGTTAAGCGGACATGAGATTTTTCTAGACTTTTGAGATATGTTATAGAATGGCAAAAGGAAGATATTGAGCAAAAAAAATTTCTACTAACATTCATTCCGAGATTTACCCTTTTTTTCTCCTTATTTGACTGTATTAATAAGTTTAGAAAAAAATTGTCTCTATAAACCAACAAATAAAAAACTTTTGTTTATCCTTAGCAATCTTTTGTTGTTGTTTCCCTTGTAAAATTTTACTGAGCTAAGTACTGAGTTACCAATAAAACACGGCTATATTTTATACATCCTATAAAAATAAAAAAAAAAAAAGAATTATATTTACCATGGAATTTTTTTATTTTTTTATTTTTTTATTGAATTTTCATACAAATAAATGTTTTGAAGGAGTGAGGTGCAAAAGTAAAAGTATGAAAAATAATTTTGCAGTTTGTGATAAATTGATCAAATTAATAGGATTGTTAATACAATATGTAACCCTCATTTACGGCCATTTATTCACTAGTTTAAAAAATACATGTAAACAATGTCAAAAATAAATCCAATTCCATGATATTCACTACTAAAATCCAATCTTAAATCTAATTTTTTGAATCCAATCTCGTTAAATCCAAACAAATTTAAACTGCTATCTGGAGGTCTGTTTAACTATATAAATCTAAATGTAAAATTCATTTTCACAGTGTTCAGTTGCTATGTCAAGTATTTTGGGAAGGAAAAATAAAGATAAATGCAAATTATACAAAATTTATTGAATAATCACATATTTTTTTTTTTAGTGAATAATATGAACAAAAAATTAAATTCTTGGATTCATGAAATTCAGATTTAATGAATTGGATTTAAAATTAACTTTAATCCAAACTAAATCCAGAGTGAATAATATGGCCGTAAGTGTTCTTTATTTTCCCTCCCGTAAGCGGAGGGAGATATATCACCCTCTCACCCCTATAAAAAATGCATTGTAAAGAGTCCCATAGGCCCTCCCTCCATCTGACTATTTAAATAGTCACAAAAATAACTAATTTTATAGTAAAGCCTAGTACGCAGCTGAAGTGAAACGAAAAATCTTGGTTTCCAAAATCAACAGCGAATATGTTAATGAAAAAAAACCATCGCGTATTTTAGCAAAGTAAAAATAATAAAAATACAGCTTTAGCCTAAAGGAAATAAACTAGGTAATGTCGAATTCCTTTGAACAAAAAAAAAAAAAATCGAATTAAAATCGATCAAAATGCGTTTTACGTGTCGTCAGCAGTGTTTCCATCATGTTTGACAGAATAAAAAATTTTTTTAAAGGAATTCGACATATTGCACTCTGTCAAAATTCTGTATACCTACAGCTGGATTTAGATTCTATTCTTATCTGATTTTTGTAATACATCATGTAAACTCCAACTGCGGATACGGATAGCAATGTCCAAAATAAAACACAGCGAATGTAGTTAGGGTCAATGATGGTAAATGTAAACAGGGGTAAATGAGAACATGGCTCATAACCATAAACAAAAAATACCAAGACTGGAAACTTTCGTACGTCTTTCCCTCCAAAACCCTTTTGTGTACAGTGTTGTCTGTGAATATATGTGAAAGCCACCACGTTGGTAAATGACGTTACACGCACACATTTATAGATTCACGACATTCACCACACATCGGACACGAACACAACGATAGGTTCACGAAATTCACCACACCTCGCAGCTTGTAGGCAAACGTCAGTTGACCGCCGAGTTTCCAGTCTTGGTATTTTTTGTTTATGCTCATAACAAGCTTCAGTTAAATCTCTTTGACGCATACATAAGTACAAATAGCGGACGCATGTATCCTTTAACTTATACGTCAAACTTATGCCTGCCAAGAGAGAATTCATTCGACGAGCGTATTTTCCATGGACAAACTATACCAAGACTGGAAAATTTCGTACGTCTTACCCCCCAAAACCCTTTTGAGAACAGTGTCGTCTGTGAATATATGTGAAAGCCACCACGTTGGTAAATGACGTTAACACGCACACACCCTTCAAGCAAGAAAACGAAGTTCAGAAAAGACACTCCGACCTCCGACCGAGAAAAACGGGGTTGCACTCACACACTTGCAACTTTTTGTGTATGAGCACAAAGTCGAAGGAGAAATCGTGGTGAAAAAACCAATACATATAAAATCGGCTCCGCGGTGATTATAATTTCCATACTAATTTGAGCCGCCTTCGGACCCGTTTCTGAGCCAAAGTCGGACTCAGCTCCACCTGAGGCGGAGCAGATTCGGACCGAGGTCGGACTCGATTGCTTGAAGGGCATTTATAGATTCACGACATTCACCACACATCGATTGAGAACCATAAATCTGCAGTGCAGATTTTATCTGCAGCTGAAACTTAACCTTTCAAAGATGAAAAAGGATTACATTCCAAAAACTCCAGTAAAATGTCAATTAAATTAAAGTCAAGAAAGAGCTAAAAAATCATTTATTTGGCCAAAAACTAAAATTTTTCCTATTATTCAAATCTTCAAATCACTTGGAATTTTTTGTCATAAACGTTCTACTTTTTTCTTTCTTGACTTCTTGATTTCATTTTCTAAAATGCAAATTATAAGAAAACTCAGTACATTTTTTATTTTTATTGGAAAAAGCCCAACAATACAATAAAGCCACACTTCCAGGGAAGAAACAATTGATAAAAAAAAATTTCAGCGAGGAAAATTGCTCTCGAACCTCGAAGTAATTTTTTTTTTTATTTGAAATCAGTTCGCAAACTTTTTCCTAAATATTACGAAATCTGCATTGCAGATTTTTTCTCGTCGTTTTTGCAAATTTTTCCAAATATTTTCATGGCAACACTGACGAACACAACGATAGATTCACGACATTCACCACACCTCGAAGCTTGTAGGCAAACGTCATTAGACCGCTCAGTTTCCAGTCTTGGTTTGTTTGTTTATGGTTTTTTCTGTGAAAGATAATTTTTTAAAGTGCCAAACAAGTCGATTATCTTTCAGAAATATTAACGGCCAATTTCTTCACATGAGTCCTAAGTCAGTCTAGTACCCGGTCTAGCTAGACCAGGTCCTAGCACTAGTACTCGGTCCTAACGAAAAGTTAGGACCTGAGCATTTCTTCACATTTATAGGACCTGATCTAAAATTACAACGCAGTCCTAAGAATTAATTCGTATAAAACTGGTCTAACTGTCATTTTGACAATATTTTGATGTTTTAATTATTATATTATTTTGATAATTCAGCAAATTAAACAAAAGAAAATAGACAAAAAACGTTTAAAGGCTTGGCCACACCGGAGGGTACGCGGTAGAGGTACAGGTAACGGTACGGGTATTTGTATGGAAAAAATTCCAAACTGACACATCAACGTTCGGGTGTGGAATTTTTTTAATACAAATATCGTTGCCGCTACCCGTACCGCTACCGCGTACCCTCCGGTGTGGCCAAGCCTTAAATTTAGTGATATCACCATTCAGAAAATAATTTAAAAAAATTATAATGACGCAAGAAGACCTAACAAGAAAAAATGCAAATAAAAAAAAGTTAAAATTCAAGATTCAAGTTCTATCAAGAAGTGTCACCATCAAAAATGGGATGTCATGATCTATTAATTATGACGGTCGCCTGCCGGAAGAAGAATTATATTAAGTTAAGAAATAAAAAAAGATAGTTTGCGTTTAAGACGTTTGCACTTATATATATCAATAAAAATAACAGTTTTTAAAAGCGCAGTCTTTTTTTGTGTCATTATGTCTCATAGAAGTCATTGTTGCGAGTCGGGTTATTAACTATAACTTGAAGAAATAAAAGGCTCCGACTTTTTTGTTTAAAAAGTCTACCCACAACTTTTTGAATTTGTTTAAAAAGTCTACCCACAACTTTTTGAATTGCGGGATAGATGTCATTTTCCAGCTGTGAATCAAAAATTAAATCCATTTTCTTAAAAAAAAAAAAAAAATTTATATAAAAGGCACAATTTCTATAAAAATGCCAAAATCAGAATAAAAATCAATAAAAGCAAAAAGTATCTATTTGAAAAGTCACCAAATCTCGTAACTGCTAATTAAATTTTGAAATAAATACAAAAAATTCAACCAAATCATCGCTAGACTGTCGATTTTTAGGTTCTAACTTTTAAGAAGTCCTAAGTAAAAATCGGTACCAATTTGACAGTACTAGGCCTTAGTACTCGTGTGAAGAAATCACTTGGTACCGATTTGAGTCCTAACGATTGGTATAATAACCAGGTACTAGCAGATTTTGAGGAGCTAGCTAGTACCGAGTCCTAACTAGTACTCGGTCCTAAATTGACAGTTCTAGGGCTTAGTACTTGAGTGAAGAAATGAGTTGATACCGATTTGAGTACTAACTTTAGGACTAAGACCGGTTCTAGCGCTAGGACTCTGTGAAGAAATTGGCCGTAAATATTTTTGCAGATTATATTAAGGCAGTATAATATGCAAATACTTTTTGGTTTTGAATTTTGATGTAGATTCTATGTGAAACAAACAAATTTTAAAATACAGGACATTTATAAGGAAGAAAGAAATAACAAAAATATTGGATTACAGGACATTTATGTCGATTTGCATGTGTTTACATTTACCCCAGAATATTTTTCATAATGGGAAAATGTAAACAACGTATCAGGGGGTTAATGTTAACATATATTTTTGCTGAAATTATTGGTTTTAATAAAAATAAAGCATTTTTAGTCAATTACTATTGCTAAAGTGCCAAAGAGTCACATTTTAAAGTAGTCAACACATCATTTTCAGTGGATGATGTTGCAAAATCGGTCTTTGACGTAAAAAAACAAAAAATACCACGTTCAGAGCTGCTCAGGATGCATATTGGGTGCCTATATAAAGAATCAAAGGAAGAAAATAAAATCTTTTATTGGAATTTGAAAAAGTTTTTGTCAAATACCTTCTTGAACGTTTTTCAAGTCGTTATCCATATGATGAAGAGGAAATTCTAAATTTTAAACCACTGTTTACATTTACCCCAAAAAAAAAAAAACACAAACATGGTGGGGTATTTGTAAACATACCATATTTGACAGCAATTTAAACAATTTGGTCAATATTTGTTTATATTTGTGCCCATGATTATGAAAGTGGACTAAGTCACTTTTTGCAACGTTTGAAGAAAAACTTACATAATAATTTTCTTATAACGATTTAACTATATTTCTTTTATGAAATCAATAGAGGAGCAATAAAGAAGTTTATTTACTGCAATTTTGCTTTCAAATAAACTTTACCCCTTGAATAGTAATTATTTTTAGGCTAGATTTGATGCCATTTTTAGGAGTGACTTAGTCCACTTTCATAATTAAGGGCACATTTATAAAAAAGAATTGCCATCATTTCATATTTGCATTCGAAGATACCTGTCAAGTTGTGCCGTAAAAACATATTCAAATCTAAAGTCAAAAGAAAAAAAAGACATGACATTGGGCAGGTTCAGAAACGTTAGGGACTAAATATTTAGGTAATTTCTCGGTCTCTGATTGGTCAGCTGTCAAAAAAAATCCTTTCAATTTAGGTAATTTTATTGGAAAGCTGACTGGAAAGTTAGGCAAGAAAATTTTTACCTAAATATTTAGGAAAGTTTTTTTTGTCAACATGACAGCTGATTATTTTTAATTATAGAATTACGGTAACAGAATTAAATCTATTTGTATGAAAAACGAGTGAAAAGTGCATTATCGGTTGTAACTAATATTAAAGTGAATTGAAATTTGGTGTCTGCCCCATGCGCTCTGTAAAATTTTTAAGTAAATTTCGAAATTTGACAATAATGGCGTATCCAAACTAATTTAGTCAATTTGCTCAAATTTCCGTTCGGAAAATGACGTTGCCTAAATATCTAGTCCCTAATATTTCCTGAACGTGCCCATTGTTTACATTTACCCACATTGACCCTAAAAGCTGAAACACAATCACGCTTTAGGGCGTGGCTTCGTTGCGTTACGTTGAGAAATCCTCAAAGCGCGCTTCTGTCACTTTGACTTTGAACAGCTGATTGCAACATAAAATCTGCTGTCAAATAAAAAAAAACACAGTCACTCACAAAATTATTGGGCCAAGTCTTTATCTTGATTTAATTGTGGAAAAATGAAAAAGGATATTAATGTGTTTAAAAAATCCATAGAAATTTGTTTATTCTTTAATCCTATAGTTATAAAAACAAAACCAATCAAAATTATATTGTTTTTAACAATAAAACTCAGTCTAAAACATCATTAAATTTTTTTTGTTTTTAATACGTAAATTGTTTTGATTTAAAATATCTCGATGTCGTTTTTTTGTGCAAAATCTATATAGAGAAATTAAAAAACACACATAGTTTTGCAATATTTTATTTTTTTTTATTCACATTTGGCACAATAATAATGTGGGTGACTGTAACTATGTCTGTTAAATGTCAGAAAGCGAGCAAAAGTTCAGTCTGGTTGAACTTTTGCTCGCTTTCTTACGTTTCCTTACGTTTGTCAAAAAAAGCGTACGTAAGAAAAGCGTCATTGTGTGAGGATACACAGATTTCCTATAGTTGAACTTTTCGCAGTTGTCAAAATCGACGGCAAAGCGTGATTGTGTTTCAGCTTTAATACTTTTGATCAAAATTCCACCTTTTTAAATAATAACGGAAAACATACAAAACATTCAGCCAACAAAATTTATCCTCAAATGCACTCATTCAACTTACCAGCACACTACCTTACCACCGTTTTTGTTTTTTACGACTCTGAATCCGTTCATGTTATGTTTTGATTTTGACATTTTTATTTTTCATATATCTACTTTCATAATTCATTCGAGCAGTGATAAAGAAAAAGTCGTAGAAAACCAAAACAACCAAAACACAATTTAATCATTTTTATACCAAATAAAACTAATACCAATATGAAGAAAAAGGTATTAATCATATAAAATAACATATCTAATACATAATCATATTAAATTTATATTTAATTTAAGGTCCTTTTGATGGGCAAAAGTGGATCTGGTAAAACCAGTATGAGATCCATTATTTTTGCCAACTACATAGCCAGAGACACCACCCGACTTGGAGCGACAAGTGATTCTATTATTTTAATTATCAATATTTGCAATCAGTTTTTAATATATCTTTTGTTTTGTTTTTTTATCAAAAATAGTTGATGTTGAACATTCACATGTTAGATTTCTGGGCAATCTTGTACTCAATCTTTGGGATTGCGGAGGGCAAGAGTCATTCATGCAACAATACTTTGCGTCGCAAAAAGACAACATTTTCCGAAATGTAGAAGTCTTGATTTATGTGTTCGATGTAGAGAGCAGAGAACTGGAGCGTGATGTTCACTATTATCAATCTTGTCTGGAGGCACTTTTGCAAGTGAGTATGATAGTAGTTTAGTACTAGTATGATACAAAAAAAACATGACACCCAACAGTTTTGTTATAAAATCATATTTAATGTTTATTTTTATCGCTTGTTGGTTCGATACTAAACTTATTCTATAAAACCAAAAAGACTAAGTTTTTTGTCCAGTAATAAAAGTTTCAGGTTAAAGAGTCGTTGCTTTATTGTTATTTTATAATGCAGTCTATAGATAGAACATATAATAACTCGTCACACAGAAATCGTTTTTGACCCCGCTTTGAGATAATTTAAGTTTTTGGGTAGACTGTTTTGATGCCACATGACGGTTCGAACGTATTATGAAAAGAATCTTTAAAAAAAAAAACAATTTCCAATATTTTCAAAACAGCGCAGCGTTGAAATTGCTCTCTGACCTGCAACCCACAGACCTAGCCATCTCAGTTTCTGCACCATTACTCGTTTGATATGGTTCAGTATTATTTAACAACCCGAACATATTGTTGTATTTTCTTATGCAATCACCATTGATGCAAACAAGACTCAAAATAGCCCGAGAAGGGCTCGATATAGCATGACTGGGATGATAGAGCCTTTGGTTTTTTTTTTAGTTAGAAGCACCCTGTACGCTAAACTTGAACTTGCTTTACTTTTGCGGCCCAAAGCTCGATCAACGCTCGCTAACAATGACCGAACAGATCGAGAAAAAAGTTGAGCGCGACTATTTTACTTAATTTTTTCTTGCTTTTTGCTTTTTTTGTTTAGAAGAAATGAATTAATTTCGAAATATTCTATCAATCTTTTTCTCTGAATTGCATAGTTTACATTCGATAAAAAGCAGCTTTAGAAAATTTTCTTCAAAACCACAAATTCTCGAAGAATTTTTAAAATTAAAAGCTTAATTCTCACGCGTCACCATGTTCCATGGAAATCATCTGGTGTTGCACGTACTAGGTCCTAAAACAGTTAATTTAGGACCAAGTACTAGTTAGAACTTGGTCCTAGCTAGCCCCTTAAAATCGGCTAGTACCTAGTTATTATCCCAATCCTTAGTACTCAAATCGGTACCAAGTGATTTCTTCACAAAAGTACTAAGTGAAATTGGTACCGATTATTAGTTAGTTTTCGGTATAAGTTAGAACCTCAAAATCGGTAGTCTAGCGGTTACTACTTGAATAAAGCAATAAATTTCTTTCTTTTTTAGAGTTATCTGACAAACTTTTTAATTTCTTGGGTGTTCTTTCGCTTAACAAGTGTATTTTTGTAAAATTGAATTATTTTTAATTTACCAAAAACACCTGAAATGAGAAATGCAATGTCGAAACGGAAAGAATGGACTTTTTAATAAAGAAGTACCAAAAAAGTTTTTCGATTTTGTCTGACCTTTCCAAAAGCGATAGCCAAAGCAAGAAAGATGGTCGACACGTAGACGTTCTGCATTAGCATTTCTCGAAGCCTCACAATACTGGAAGCCATTTTGGAGTAAAGTTACACTTTTTTTTTTTTTTTTTTTTTTTTTATAATTAACGCGCACTAAAGGGAGTTAAATACCCTTAATATGTTAAACACAGTGCGAGCTTCAGGAAAATAGGGAGGGATTTAAAAGGAGAAACCGATGCACATTAGTTTTAAAGCTCTGGACATCAAAATGGCAGGGAAAAACAGAGGCGGGTAATATATTCCACATTCGTGTGGTGCGGCTAAAGAAAGAATCTCTGTATTTGACGGTACGTCCGAAGTTGGGCTCAAGGGTAAACTGATGAGCATTCCTAGAAGCGCGAGTATTACGGTTAAATTTTTTCAGGGGAGGAATGCAACTAGCTATTTCATCTGAACATTGTTTATAAAAATAGCGATAAAACAAGGAGAGACATGACACATTACGTCGGTGGTCTAGGGACGCAATTTGCTCAGTTATCGATCTATCATCTATCATTTTGAAAGCGCGTTTTTGTATTCTGTCCAAGAAACTCAAATACGTTATCGGAGCACCAGCCCAGATGTGACAATTGTATTCAAGTTTTGGTCGAATGTAAGCTTTATAGATTACAGCTAGATCAG
This sequence comes from Episyrphus balteatus, assembly GCF_945859705.1. NCBI lineage: Eukaryota > Metazoa > Arthropoda > Insecta > Diptera > Syrphidae > Episyrphus > Episyrphus balteatus. Next base: position 94,657,281 of record NC_079136.1, read on the forward strand.
AAGATGAGAAGAATTTCTTGCATCTTCGGAGAAAACCTAAACATTTCGCAGCGTTTTTGGCGACATCGAATATGTGTTCGTTCCACAGAAGGTGGTTTGTTACACTCATACCGAGAATGGAAAGTTTCTCAGTTTCCTCGATGCAAGTGCCACTCATTGATAGTGGCATGGGTGGAAGGTTCCGTTTTAATGATAGTAAGCAGCATTGTGTTTTTGAAGCATTAAATTCTACACGATTTCTTATTCCCCATTGAACAATGCTGTCAAGGTCAGAATTTAATGAGCTTATCATATTTTGTCGTTGAAAATCCACATCCGAAGGACATGGGTGTGAATCTTCAAACGAATATGAAAAGCTGAGGGTACTATCATCTGCGAAACAATTTAATGGATTAGAAGTTTCAGAGAGCAAATCATTAATGAAAATGAGAAAGAGAGTCGGAGACAAAACGGAGCCCTGGGGCACACCAGCGTTTATTTTGTGGATTTCAGACTTGAAACCATCCAATACGACTTGTATTGAACGGCCCGAAAGGTTATTTCTAATCCAATGAAGAAGAGAATCATCGATACCGAATGCATGCATTTTCGATAAGAGAGCTTGATGCCAAACTCTATCAAATGCCTTTGAAATATCAAGCGCAATAATCTTGCTTTCTCCAAAACGATGCAAAGATTTGTTCCACTGTTCGGTGAGATATACCATCAGATCACCAGTGGACCTATTGCTACGAAAGCCGTACTGCCGGTCATTAAGAAGCTTCCGTTCTTCAAGATATTTCTTAAGCTGGAAATTAATCAGCGTTTCCATGACCTTGGAAAGAAGGGACGTGAGTGCAATTGGTCGATAGTTGGAGGGTGAGGAGGATTCGCCTTTTTTAGGGACAGGCTGGACAAATGCTGTTTTCCATCCACTCGGAACGAGTCCAGTAGAGTAGGACAGATGAAAAAGCTTACGCAGTGGTTTTGCCAGCGTGGAAGAACACCTCTTCAGAACGATGGGAGGGATACTATCCGGGCCAGCGGATTTGTGTATGTCAAGGTCTTTCAGGACTCTTGCCACTGTACGAGTGCGAAAGAAGATTCGTCCCATGGAACCGTTTACGCACTCAAGTACCTACTGGAGGAGTCATGACACTATCTGGCAGTGTAGAGTTGGTAGCGAACTGCTTTGCAAGGAGATTAGCTTTCTCAACAGAGCTTACAAAGGGAGTGTCATTGAAGACAAGCGTTGGAACCGCAGATGACGAAGAGTTTTTAATGTTTTTAGCAAATGACCAAAAATTTTTACTCCCTGTGGGACATTGAAGTATTTTTTGTCTTAATTTTTGATCATGCAGGAATTTGGTTCGTCGGATATGGGCGTTGCTGACCTTTCTAGCCTGTTTGAACTTTTTCCGGTTTTCCTCAGTGGGATTGGCTTTATAACAACGGAAGCTTACCTCTTTATTCCTGATAACCTCTTTACAGCTCGAGTCAAACCATGCATTCTCATTCTGAAAACAATAGCATACGACTTCCTCGAACTTGCCTATAGGCAATGATTAAATCTTTCCTGTCGCATTGTAGTAAAAAAAGACACAGGACTGCGTTTTTCTTAAATTATTGTTTTTATAAAAATATATTTTTTATGTATGTTGGAACAAACGTCTATCCGAAACTGTCGTTAACTACTTAATATGGCTCTGCTGAATTAAGGTCATCTGTTTATACCTCGAGTATTTTAATGACACTTTCGTCCGTTTTGGTGACCTGTTGTCTATGTTTACCAGATCATACAATTTCGCACTCATGAATTCATTCTTGACTCAAAATTCTTGATCAAAAGTCGAATTTTTTCTTGTAAAGCTTAACCACATTTGTTTTTTATTTGTTTCAATAGTCTTTTTACTATTTTCTACTTTTTGTATAAATTTCCCTTAAATATCAAAATAAATTATTTCAAACATCAAAATATTGCCGGCATGACGGTTAGACCAGTTTTATAATGTCGTTTTCGATTGGCTTTCCGGAAGCGTCCAGAATCATTCAGAAGCCTTCTGAAAGTGTGTTATTCACAAAATCATGACAGCTAGCACGCTTCCCAGAATAAAAATTCTCTTCTCGATGTCAAATCAGAATCGACTCAAAATTACTAACTAATACATAGAAAATTAATGTCAAACAAGATTTTCTCGTATAAAATTAAATAATTTTTATTTGATTATTCACCAATTCACCAGTGGAAGCGATTCAAAGTGTTTTATTGGATCTCAGAATGTGTGAATCCTTTAGTGAAACCAATCGGAAACGACATAAGTATTAATTCTTAGGACCGCCTTGTGAACTTAGATCAGATCCTATACATACATATATGTGAAGAAATGCTCGGGTACTAACATTTCCTTATGACCGAGTACCAGTGCTAGTACTAGGTCTAGCTATACCGGGTACCTATTAAGCTGGTCTTGTACTTTTGTGAAAAAATTGGCAGTAAAAGTTTCTGAATTAATTTTATCAGTTTCCTTGTGTTTCTGATGCAACTTCTCTTTAAGATCATAAACTAAGTACTTTTGAAGTCTTATGTAATAAACCCTAACGTGCAAAATTTCTGCATGAGTTTAATTATTTTAAAAAAGATTAGTCGGTCAAAATTTTACAAAAACATTAGAGTTTATTTGAAAAAAATTTTGAACAAATTAAATGTTAGTTCCGAAAATATAAAAAAAAACATTTTTTCTTTCTTAAAGTTATTCATTGTTGTATAATTCTTTAAAACTTTCAGAACTCTCCAAATGCAAAAATATTCTGCCTCATTCATAAAATGGATCTGGTTGCGGAAGAGCAACGAGAGAGTTTATTTAAAGGGCGAGAAGAAGATTTAATTCGTTTGTCTCGTCCCGGCAACATTACTTGCTTCAGGACAAGCATTTGGGATGAAACCCTATACAGGTAAACTATACAAAATGTCTCCTTATTTATTAATTTTTTTTATTATTATCTTTCGTATTCTTTCAAAAGAGCTTGGTCTAGCATTGTTACAATGCTCATTCCTAATGTAGCCGCGCTAGAAAACTCTCTAGCCCACTTCGCTAACGTCATTGATGCCGACGAAGTTCTTCTCTTTGAAAAGGCTACATTTCTTGTGATATCACATTGTCAGAGCCGACAATATCGAGACTCTCATCGTTTTGAAAAAGTCTCCAACATCATCAAACAATTTAAACTAAGCTGTTCGAAACTAGGTGCAAAGTTCCAATCGATGGAAGTGAGAAACAGTGTATTCGCCGCATTTATTGACACCTTTACTAGCAACACATACATTATGGTAGTCATGTCGGATCCCAGCATGCCGTCCGAAGCGACTTTAGTCAATATTCGAAATGCTCGAAAATACTTTGAAGAGCTAGAGAATCCCAATAGTAATGCTGTGAGTCATCAATATCACTGAGATTATAATATCGAAAGTTCGCCATATTCGTAGCTAGTTATTCGCTTCTTCTTGACTTTTTGTTTTCTCTTTTTTTTTTTCTTTTGTAATAGAAGCAAAGTTGTTTCTCCGTTTAGTACATAAATAATAATAATAATATATATTTTTTGAATATCGTTATAAACATTCAACTATAGCCTAATATACAAGGTAATAAATTGTCTAAAATTCATTATATAAAAAAAAAACCAATGACTAAACTATTTACACAAAAATATCACGATGTCTTTTTAAACCAATCAATCAACATGGCTGTTACATTTTCTTTTTTCTATGAATAATATTTTCGGACTTCTTCGGAGAGTTTATGGAAATTATCTTCATCGACTGGAACAAATCTCTTAGCTCCTCGGCTAAAGAAATAGACATCTCCTGTATAGATATCAAACCAAAGTGCGTGAATATGCAAGTCGTGTGTTTTTAATCTATCCTTGAGAAATCCATAGGATGCAACATTAGAAACTTGATGTAGGGTATTTATTTGTGAGAGTTTATCTTCGAGTGCAAACTTGTCTTCAGGATCAATGTATGCTACAAATTTTCTTGTTGGCGTTTCTGAGGAAAATATAAGAGGATCTTTCATTCCGTTGTTTTTCCATTCGGTAAATTTGGTTAAACTAGATCCAGCGTGAGTGCACATCCACGATCGAAGAGGAGATAGACGTCGGTTTTTCTTAAAAAAAAAAACAACAAAAATTAACAAGTTTTTTTTCGGACTTGCAAAGTTATTCTTACTTGTGAACTAAAATCAGGATCTTTTAATTGATAAAGGAGATTCATTGCTTTGCAATCGCTATGGCCGCACACGATAATGTGTCGCACACTGTTTATCACACAGCCGAGTTCCAGAGCAGCGGGTTCACAGCTAAAGTACTCATCTTCAAAGTGATGTGCATGAGGAATGACATTGCCTGGATTTCGCACTGTAAAATATCAAGCTGAATTATTTTATATTTTTAAAAGAAATTAAAAAAAACATACATTTTTTAATACAGAAAAAAAATCAAAAAGAAAAAATGTAGTTGAGGAATGCAAGAAAATAAATAGTCAACTTTGATAAATGGCATTACAATATATCTATACATCTTCCATCTCTGAATGTTTGAATCTGATCGCAATATGCACTCAATTGGCTTTTTGATTGCATTTTTTCCGTAGAAGGCAGTAAAGTTAAATCAAATCTTTTGTTATCAGGGATAGAAAGTCTATTGAAATGCCAGCTCCAAAGTCATTTAAATGGATCTACTTTTTTGATAATGTAGTAACTTACTGGCCATACTGTTAAAAGCATCTGGAGATGATTTTGACAAAAAGAAACACTCATTTTGCACGATTTGTTCAGAAAATAAAATGCACGACTGGGTCGCACGAACTTGATCTTTGAGTTCAAGTTGCTTAAATTTTTAAGACTTTTTATATAGAAATTTGGAAAAAATTAAAAAATTCGTTTTTTAAAAAAATTATATTAAAATCTGAATTTAAATTGCCCTCCAAAACAAGTATGCAGTTTTGATTGATATATTAACATGCATTTTTAGAAAAAAAAATTGGGTTGGGGTCGAAATTCTGTATGGGCCAAAATTCGGATTCCAAAATTCTGTATTCCAAAATTCTGTATTTTAAAATTCTGTAAATTCAAAATTCTGTATTTTAAAATTCTGTAAATTCAAAATTCTGTATTCTAAAATTCTGTAAACACAAAATTCTGGATTTCAAAATTCTGTATTCCAAAATTCTGTACTCCAAAATTCTGTAAATGATAAAAGAAAAATTGTTTTGATAATGAAAAAAGTGCGCACTTTTTTCATTATCAAAACAATTTTTCTTTTATCATTTACAAAATTTGGAGTACAGATTTTTGATATTTTCTATGCAGAACCTTGAAGCAGTATGCGTTCGACAGTTAAAGTTAAGTGTTATGAGTTAATCGTGATATAAAATGAAATCAGAAAAATGGAAAATATTAAATTATTAAAACCTAATAAAGGAAAGGATAAATTGTGTGTCGATGGTTTTATGTTTAATAACGAAGAAAGAACAACTTACAAAAAAAAAACATGGAAAATGAAATATTTGTTTAATGAAAAATCTCGGAAAATTTTTCGGAAAATAGGGTACTTAACTCAAATTAGTCATGTACTTAATAACTCCATTCGAATTTTGTCGAAAAAAAATTGAATTTTTTGAGAAAAATGAAATTCAAGCCAGCAGAACATGAAAATCTCGGAAAACTTATCGGAAAATGGAGCGCTTAATTCAAATTATTCGAACATTCAATTATTTATGTCCAATTTTTTCAAAAAAGTGGAATTTTTTGAAAAAAAAAAAAACAAATTCAAGTTAGTAGAACATGAATTTGTATGGAAAATGAAAATATTTTTTTTTTTAATGGAAAATCTCGGAAATTTTTTTCGAAAATTAAGTATTAAACTCAAAGCACTTAATTATTCAAGATAATTAAAAAAAAAATTTTTTTTTTAGAAGATCACCAGAAAAAAAATTATTTTTGTAAACAAATTTTTTTTTTGGAATTTTTGTTTGGTACCTAAATATTAATCCAAACCCGAATTTTTTACTAACAGTTTAAGGCATTTTCTGGTAATTGCTCTGCTAACTTTAATCGAGTTAGCAGAACATTAAGTTTTTCCAAAAGTAGGGGAGCACTTGATATAATATTGGGGTACTTGCTCTGCTTACTTGAGGGACATGTTTTAATGTAGAGATTTAGAATTACAGAATTTTTAAAAGCAGAATAATGGATTTGCAGAATTTTGAAAAACAGAATTTTGGATTTACAGAATTTTGAAATACAGAATAATAGAAAAGCAGAATAATGGAATACAGAATTATGTTCATACAGAATTTTTTCTTCAGATACAGAATTTTGGTCATACAGAATTTTGGAATACAGAATAACGACCCGTTCCCAAAAAAATTTCAAAATCGTTAGAGCCGTTTTTTAAAAAACTAATTTTTTATAAATAATTTTTTGGAAAAAAAGTTTTAAAATAACATTGGAATGCCATTTTGTAGAAATCACTAATAGTCTAAGATCCGGCCATAGGACGACCTACCCTCATCGTTATACCAGTTGAGAGTTATATTTTCTGAAAGCTAGTGTCTTAGGAAATAAATTGCACATGGGTTGCCAAGCGATATCCTGTCAAGGCATAGGGTTGCCAGGCCTTAAAGTTTATTTTTGCAAATTTTTCAAAATGCGACCCTGCTTATATGGCAAGCCTAAGAGTTATAAAAAAAAGAATAATGTCATAGGAAATATAATTTAAAAATTTTAATTTTCAGGATTTTTAGAAATTTGACATTTTAGAAGGGGAAACTGAGGTAAATTTAAAAAAAGGTCAAAAAGCTATATCCTTAACAAAGAGTGGTAGAAAAAAGATTGATACTGGAATCGATAGATATTGTTAAATTATATAAGTCACACATACAAACCAAAAATGTAAAAAATCTGCTACTCGAGATATGGACGTTTAAAAGTCAAAACCGTGAAATTCGATGTTTGAGAAATAATTCACCAAAAATCAGCACGAAAGGTATTTGAAATAATATTTATGTTATTAGAGAGCATAAATAAAACAACTTGACACGTATCTGCCAAATTTTTGATTTGACTTAGTTTTTGGTTCCTGTGGATTTTTGAAGAATTACAGATTTTTACAATTCAATTCACTGTTTCGGTGTTATTCTTCAAAAATACACAGGAACCAAAAACTAAGTCAAAACAAAAATTTGGCAGATTAAATTAAAATTTTTAAATTAAATTTCCTATGACATTATATTTTTTTTATAACTCTTAGGCTTGCCATATAAGCAGGGTCGCATTTTGAAAAATTTGCAAAAATAAACTTTAAGGCCTGGCAACCCTATGCCTTGACAGGATATCGCTAGGCAACCCATGAGCAAACTGTTTCTTTAGACACTACCCTTCGAAAAATATAGCTTTCAACTGGTATAATGAGGTGGATAGGTCGTCCCATGACGGGATTTCTCCCTTTAATATGTTGAAATATGAAAATAAGCACCTTTTCAAAAAATCCCCTCGCAAAAACGGTAAGTTACATTAAAAATTTGACAGACACGTGTCAAGTTATTTTATTTTTCCTAACTTATCACATAAAAATTATTTAAAAAATCTTTCATTCTGATTTTTGGTGAATTATTTCTCAAATATCGAATTGGAGTATCATGACTTTAAAAAGACTATATCTCGAGTTGTAGATTTTTTACATTTTTTTGTTCTATGTGTGGCTTTTATATTTTTATAATATCTATCGAATCCAATTTCAATTTTATTTCTATCACGTTTTGTTTAGAAAATAGATTTTTGCCCTTTTTCTAAATTCGCCTTTGTTTACCCTACTCAAACTTCAAATTTTAAAAAATCCTGAAAATCAAAATTTTCAAATTAAATTTCCTGTGACATTATATTTTTTTTACAACTCTTTGGCTTTGGGTATAAGCAGGGTGGCGTATTCAAAAATAATGAAAAATAAACTTTAAGGCCTGGCAACCCTATGCCTTGACAGGATATCGCTAGGCAACCCATGTGCAAACTGTTTCTTTAGACACTACCCTTAGGAAAATATAGCTTTCAACTGGTATAATGAGATGGATAGGTCGTCCCATGACGGGATTTTTTCCTTTAATATGTTGAAATACGAAAATAAGCACCTTTTCAAAAAATCCCCTCACAAAAACGGTAAGTTAAATTAAAAATTTGACAGACACGTGTCAAGTTATTTTATTTTTCCTAACTTATCACATAAAAATTATTTAAAAAATCTTTCATTCTGATTTTTGGTGAATTATTTCTCAAATTTCGAATTGGAGTATCATGACTTTAAAAAGACTATATCTCGCGTTGTAGATTTTTTACATTTTTTATTTGTATGTGTGGCTTTCATATATTTATAATATCTATCGATTCCAATTTCAATTTTATTTCTATCACGTTTTGTTTAGATAATAGATTTTTCCCCTTTTTCTAAATTCGCCTTTGTTTACCCTACTCAAACTTCAAATTTTAAAAAATCCTGAAAATTAAAATTTTTAAATTAAATTTCCTATGACATTATATTTTTTCTTTAACTCTTAGGCTTGCCATATAAGCAGGGTCGCATTTTCAAAAATTTGCAAAAATGAACTTTAAGGCCTGGCAACCCTATGCCTTGACAGGATATCGCTTGGCAACCCATGTGCAATTTATTTCCTTAGACACTAGCTTTCAGAAAATATAACTCTCAACTGGTATAACGATGAGGGTAGGTCGTCCTATGGCGGGATCTCCTACTATAATCAACATCTAAAAACAAAATTTCAAAAAAATTCAATATCCCGTTTTCGAAAATTTGATTTTTCAAAAAAAAATTTTCAAATTTTTTTTTTTTCAAAATTTTATTGTTGGCTTATATTCAAATTATATAAATGCTTCTTCACAAAAAGTTTCGTTGAAATCGAATAAGCAGTTTAGGAGATACAGTAGTCCCTCGATAATGTGAACTAATTAAAACAAGGCGTTTTCGGATTTTAGAGGGATTCACATTACTGGAACTTTTTCCAATTGCCATTTAACTGATTAAAACATTCTTAAAACCAATGAATATTACATTTATTTTTAGCTCAGTTTAAGCCAGTACTGAATAAAGAAAAAAATCAACAAAATACAAGTAAAAAAAACGTTAAAAAACTTCGTATAAAAAGATGTAAAATGTTAGCACACAAATCTCCAGCCTGCAGCTGCTTTCAATATTAAGAAATGTCAAGACAAATAACAGTTATCCACTTTTCAGACCTATACAAAGATTGCGTGCACGAACGAGAAAAACATGCAAGCTTTTGCAAAGGAAATTCACATTATAGAGTCTAAAAATTTTCGAAATTAACATTACAGAGATGACAATGAAAATTTTTGGCGATTCACATTTTAGAGAAATTCGCATTATCGGTAATTCACATTATCGAGGGACTACTGTAATAAGATTTGAAAAAAAACGGTTCTATGGCAGGTACCGTTAATAATGATTTTCAAAAAAAACTTTTTTCATCGAAAGATAGACCTTAACATAAAACTAACATTTGAATTTTTTATACGAAATCGTTAGAGCTACTCATCTTACTTGACTCAATTGTGCGAAATTGATAAAGACACACCAGTTATACAATTCTTCAAAGGCCCGTTCAGCTTCTGCTTGTCCTTATCATATAGAAACTTTCAGAATATCGAAGCGAGCTATAAATGGTGCGTTTGCTGGAGGGGAGGCGGTAACGACGGGATTGGCTTAAGAGTTTCGATTGGCAGGGGGAATAAAGTGAGAAAAGCAATTGGAGCCAGGGCTGTGATCAAGGCCTTAATTGACCCTACATGGGGGGTAAGCCCATCGTGAGATAAGCATAAATTTTCAGGCGCTCACGTTAAGGTTTTGTTTTTAAAACCTGTTCGTGAAGCAAAACTCTCCTTTTTCTTCACGAAGGTTCACAGGAACGTTCACGAGTGAAAATTTTTTTTCACTCGTGAACGTTCCAAATTTGTTTGAATTCGGGACTTGCCTTACAGGTGTGTATTAGGTTTGAGAAGTGAAGCTTTTTCGAAAAACCAAGGAAGCTCTAAGATCTATGCCATCAAAATCTTCTGAATAAGGTGGAACCGAAGACATTGACGAGAGTGGATGAAAATATTTTCGGTTGCTTTGAGAGAAATTTTCTTCAATTAATGTTCCCTTCAGTGTACATGGGTGAGTGATAAAGCGGTTTTGTATAAATGTATAAAAATGATTACAATAGAATTTTTGGAAATGGTATAATATTTACTCTCAAAATGCACAGAAAATATTTTGTTGCGGTTAGTTTTAAAATTACTTTAATGGTTTTCGGATTTATTATTTTAACGAAATTAGGAGTAATGTACTTTATTTTTTTTTTATTATAGATCATAAATTTAATAAAATTCAGTAAAGCCAAACCCTTGAAACCGTGATAGTGATAACGAACAAAATTAAATGGTTAAAGTACGTACAATTGTGCATAATAGGTACCTTCTATTCATCAAACGATGATTTGATTATTCAATGAAGTCCTTCAGATAGAAATTATGTATTATGTAAAGTGCGTCAGGCAGAAATATTTTTTATTAACTTTTTGATAACAAAAAGCAAGATAACCTATAATTTTTTTTTTTTTCAATTCAACCATCACAAGCTAGGTTTCATAATTTCTTTATGTTAGTTTCCTTCCTAGACAGTGGGGCTTATTAATAAACATTATATACCTAGATTGCACTTGATTAGTCATTGTAAAACTTGTTAATTAAAAAATAACACTTATCAAATCGAGAGCCCTTCTAATTTGAACTATTTCTTTTCTACGTGAACTGAACTAACTTGAGTTAATTAGTTTTGTCTTTCTATGTAGATAAGCCACAGGTCGACAAATTATAAATAAATGTTATCAAGAAAGGAAAATCTAATGCACTTCTAAATTCCTCTATCTAATTAGACAAAATGATAATAATCATTTTTTGTTTATAAGTAATCTTACCAACAAACATGTCCCCAACGTGAGTCTCGGTAAACCTTGTAGGAATCATTCGACTGTCCATACATGTGAAGAACACAGCTTTTGGCTAATGAGAAATAATAAAACAAAAAATAAAATACTATTATAAGGTTATGTTGAAGTTATGTTATTTATACATATTAAATATAGGTATTTCTTTTTGCCAAATTAAATTTTTTAATGCAGACCATTATAAAATAGATAAGCCTTATGAAAAATTAAAATTTGCATATTGTGTTTATCAAACTATCATTATAGTCCAGTTAACCTTTGCGATTCTGCAGAGGAAGATCGTGCGTCAAATCCGGTTGTTCTGATTTTTGATACAATTGTTTATAAAAAGGGCCACGAATGTTGGCAGAATATTTTGGAGTCAAGGAGCAGAATTTTTAAAATCCTAGAGCCAAAAATAGCCGTTTTCAAAAATGGTCCAAGAAAACGCATACATTTTTTTTTTTATTAATCTTTAGATAACTTTTGCTTATAAGACTTCAAGTAGGTATAATTATTTGTTTTTCATTTTGTTGATACATTTTCGTTTTCATGCTCATTAAAGGGCGTAAAATTTAGTTTGTAATACATAAAAATAAAAAATGTGGATTTTTGATGTAAGCTTAAATTTTAAAGGAGCCTTAACCCCTTGCAGCCCCATGTGTCATATCTGTTACAAACCAACAAAGATCCCACAAAAGCTATACAAACATTATTTTGAAATATTTGCTTTATCGAAATACGAGGGCGGTTTGAAAAGTTCTCGGCCTGACCGTTCAGTACTCCAAATCAAAGTTCATGGTGTTTAGATTCTCTCTAGAGATTTCAACTCTATTGAATATTTGTTCTTTTTTAAGCAAACGCGGCAGCCACCTTGCGAAACGTTTTTTCGACCCCAATTCTTCGGTCAAAATGTGGTAAACCCGCTCAGAAGAGATCCCCATGGTCTTGCTTGTTTTTCGCAATTTTAACCTTCGGTCGTCTAAAACCATTTTATGGACTTTATCGACGTTTTCTGAAGAGGTGGATGTTTTTGGCTTCCGCTTCTGGGATCATCTTCGACGCTCTGTCTGCCATGTTTAAATAAGGCTGCCAACTTTTTGACCGTGGAATATGAAGGTGCAGATTCCCCCAATGTCTAATAGAAGTCTTCTGTAATTTGATTTGGCGTCATATTGTTTTTGGCTAAATTTTAATAACAGCTTTGATTTAATTTTTTTTTTCAATTTTCGTTATTAGCAAAAGATAAGTTCAAACAAAAAATTGCACTGATAAAAATTCGTGACAAATTTTAATGAAACTTAACATACAATCATAATATATATTCGGCTATTTGGGAAATTAAAATTAGTTTGTTTAACCAACGCCATCTATGTTAGGTCGAGAACTTTTCAAACCACCCTCGTAGTACACCATATTTCTAATAAATATGTTAATGTTGAAAGTTAGGCTTTTTTTGAAAATAAGCTAATTAGTGTAAAAACTACGCAATTCAGAAAAAATAGTTTTCCTGCATAAACTAACAGGGTTTTATTTTTGGATTTTAGGAAAGTGCCTAAAAATTAATATTCGATAGTTTTTTGTTTGAATTTTTGCATATAGTACATACATACATATATACAAAAATAAATTATTTAAACTAGTTTTTTTACTCCGTAAATATCGAAATAATTAAGAAAATAATGAAGATATTAAATTAAAAAAAAGTGTATTATTATATTTAAAAGGAAGTCAATTGACATTATTAATTTAAAAATTTACGATCTTAGGTTAAAAGGGGTTAAATCGCCAAGTTCCATATTTAAAGAGCCAAGTTTTGATAAATCGTGTGAAACTTTCAAGGAGCCGGTTTTGGCGATAAATAATCTGCGAATGATGGCGAAATGGAGTCCAAAGTTTTCGAACACGAAAACACGATCAAAAATATAAAAAATGTCACAAAATACCAACATTTTTCAGTCATTACTGATTTGAGCTCTTAAAAACTTATTTTTCCAGTATTTGGAGATCAATGGTTTCTAACGTATTGTTTTTCAAAGTTGATTTATCAATACAGTTTTTAGTATAGAAGTTATTCAGTCAGTGGTGAATATTGCCCCTCAAGAGGGGCAAGAGGGCACGACCGAAATGGCCGTGCCAAATTTTTTACATTTTGTTTAAATATTGACTCTAAATGAAAGTCGGAATTTTTCGACATCAAAAGCTCACAAAAGTGCATTTTATCAAATAGTTTCTTTTCAAATATGACCACAGCACATTTTGCGTTGCGTTGTTTCCATCAATATACTCGCCCTTAAGAACAAGAAAAATTTTATGCTTTATGACATGTTTCTGGCCACTAGCCAGAATTTATATTAATTGGGGTACATTTGCTATGCAAAAAAAAGTACTTATTCATTAATTATTAAAAAAAAAATGATTGCTATAAATAAATTATGCTGTTTTTGTTATTTTGTTTTACTAGCTAAGTTCATCTCAGCTGACTCGTATAAGCTCACTCATTTTTACCCGCCAATATTGACATCATTATAAATCCAAATGAAAACATCTTTTAAATTCACGACTATCACAACCACAACTCACAATCACAATAAATCATGTTAGCTGTTATTGATAGAGCTTATTTGTACTTGCTCATAATCGCACGATGTAAACAGTCCAAAGGTCAATATTTTATTTAATCTCAACACCAATACTAGTCAATAGATTTAAAGTTAGACTGTCTCAGGTCTCACTATCAAGATTTAATAGCTCGCTCAATGTCATGGAGAGAGTGACTTTCAAACTCAGTGTCAACTAGTCGAAGTCACTCAATGGAAATAGTAATGTGTGGTCGTATGTAGTCGTTGTTGCATGCACTCACTCACCTCAGGGTGGTCGCGAACTTGTTCAAATTCCTTAACCATCTGCAGTCGGTCTGTATTCCGATAGAGTAGAATACCTCGCAATATTCTGTTCATTCTTTTTAGGTTGTTTTTGTTGTTTATTAATTTATTTATTTTTTTTTTTTTCAAATCAAAGGCCGTGTTTTTTTTTGGTTTTTATGGTTCAACTAAATATGCTAATTAATTCGTTGTGTATGTTACTTTCTTCCAAATCAAATGCAACTTATAAATATTGTAAATTCAAAAAGCTTCTTTCTTTTGTTTAATACATTTTGTTTTTGAATGCACAGAACTTAGAAAATTAAAAAAACAGGTTGGTCGTTTGTTAAAGACTAAAGACTGTGCTACCAAACACACGTTTTGGCCCAGTTTTTCGAAATTATATTGATACTTAATAAACGCGAGTTCCGCTGATATAGGTACAAGTGTGAAAAGCGAACTGTCGAAAGAAAAAATCTAAACAACTTTAGGCTTTAATAGACGGCATCATCGATATCAAAATGAACTCATACTTTGGAACGATGACGGAATTATACCTAGCTACTTACTGGATGGGATGAGGAAAGCTTTTAGCTAAATTCTCCAAATGAGAGTGCTTCAAATAAAAATGTGTGCTTTTTAGTGCTTTAATCTCATCGCGTCAATAAACAAAAATGTAATCATTTATGCCATGTGGTTAAATTTATTGTTTTTAGTTTTGACAAAAAGTTGATTAAACTAAGTATTTAATGGAAAAATAAATTATTTTTCTGCAATAGTTTGCAATTGTTAATGGGAATCTGGAAGTGACAGCCATTGAAAGTGTTTGTTTATAAGCAAATGCCAGTTTATTATTAACCTGACAAATTCAAACAGGTGGCTAAATAAAAACAAACACCAGCAACACTCCGTTTTAATTTTATAGGGACTTTTTTTTTTTCTTCAATTACCTATACTTTTTTTTACTCAAGCGTATCTTATATTAAAATTATTAGTCTCAAAAAAAATTTGAATAAACAAGTAAAGTATGTAGTTTTTTTTTATTGATTTAGAAAACCAAACATTTAGAGTGATTTTTGAAAATTAGTTTTTGTAATCTATTCTAAACAATTGCATTAGAGCCAGAGTGTGTTTTTTTTTGTCATAAGACAAAGCTTACAAAGCTTACTAGCTATTCAATGCATTTTCACTAAATTTTAAAAATTATGATAAGATAATGACACATAGTCCAAGAGTTAGTATTGCAAATGCGAAATTTATTTTTTACATCCCAGTAAGAATCATAAAGAGCAAAATTTTGATTGGCATTTTAAAAATCCGTAATATACTATATAATTTGTTACATTTTTTTTTTAACTTTGAAATGTCAATTTAATGAAAAAAATCAGTATAGGCTAGTCGTTCATAAATGCAGGACTGCAGCCTTTAATTTGGTTAAAAAATGCAAAAAGTTTGGGTCCGAAAATTTTGTTTTTTGCTTTGTGTGATATCTTATAAATTATAATACAAATCAATGAGGATAATTTCTTGAGTATAATTTTGTTTCGTTTCGGTGTTATTACCACCAGTTTTTCAACTGAAACAAAAAATGTTACGCATACACCACAGTGACCAGATGAAAACAGGTCTGATAACAAAATTATGTGGAGAACAAAATTAGAACTGAATCGATATCATTATGTTTCCACGATATTTGAAAAGAAATCCATTTTTCTTTCTGCAAGAAGAGAGGTAGGTCTTGTACAAGAAAATGTAAAAACAGCAGTATTCAGTTGGCCTCAGAAATGGAACAACACAACACCGGGAGACTTGCCGCTGATTTCTGAGGTCAACCCGACGCACATCATAGGCGGATCACTAGTGTGAAGCAGATAGGTGGGGAAATTATGATCACTTGACATCGAGGTCATAACAGCGCCGAATTAAAGGAAGAAGAAGAATATGGATTTTTGATATTTTCTTGCAGTTATTATGTGTGCAAGAAATAATGTCAATAGGGTTTTCTTAAAGGTCTCACCATATAATTAGGTTATTGTATGAAAAATAAATGTATCAGAAGTCAAAATTGTTGCCCACTCTGAAGATACACACATATTTAATCCAAAACCAATTTTCCTAGAATTATTTTCTAACGTTCCCTTTTGTGGGTTTAAAAATAACTTTTTTTGTTTTTTTGTTTGTTTGTTTTAAAAAAGTTATTACAAGATAATGTGTAACTTAAGAGATATAGATATAGTAGAGTAACTAAAGCAAATTATTAGGGAACCCGGCCGAACTGCTCTGATTTTGACGATTTTTTTTTTCAAACGTAGGTAATTAAAAATACTTTAAAGTCTATAAAAATTGCCGGTTTTGCCGTATTGTTTTTTAAAATTAAAAAAAAAAATTAAATTTCATAAAACAAATTATAGCAAAAGATTCTCTAGGTAATTTAAGGAAAATATATAAAAGGCAGTAAGGGACAATCTTCCATCGTTTAAGCGATAAATGCAATTTTCTAACATTCTGACCTCAAACACAAAAAAAATATTTTGAAAACAACCGCAACACCTACAATATTTTAAAATACATTTTTAAAAAGCCAGAAGCTCATTCTTATCTCTTAAATTTAAATCCACTAAATTTAATCAAGACTTTTTGAAAAAATGGTCCCCAAACTCAGAATTAAAAAAAAAATGTTATTAGAAAAATTTAAAATGACTTTTTTCCAAACTTTTTCTAATAAAATATGAATTTATTTAAAAAAAATGTTTGGCCTTAAATATTATCAGTTGAATTTTGAAGTAAAAAAGGTAAAATATATCACACTTTTGAAAAAAAAAAAAATGAAAAATTCCTTCAATTTCAATGGTTTTTTTTTATTAAAACTGAATTTTTGCATTGAAATAATTAATTTTCTCAAAGACTGTGGTAAATAGGAACTTTAAATTTTTGCTATTTAACTTACAACAGTAAGGGTTATTAAATGAAAAAAATAAAAATATTTTATGTTTAGATGTTGAACTTAAAAAAAAAAAATAAGTTACATTTTTTCAAAACTTTTATTAAAAAAAGTTCTTCGAAAATGAAATACTTTTTGATTTTTTTCATAAACCGTAATACATATTGACATTTCCTTTTATAATTTGAAATCATAATAAATGCGGCCAAAAAAATTTGAAAATAAATACATTTTAAAAAACGACATGTTTAAATTTTTTCAATAATTTTTTTTTTCAAAAATCTGAGTTCAATTACCATTCTTTCAAAAGCCGTTCATTCAATGAACTTAATTTTAATTTAAAATATATGACTAAGCTTCTAGCTTTAAAAAAATGTATATTTGAATATTGTAGGTGTTGCCGTTGTGTTCAAATATTTTTTTTTTGTGTTTGAAGTCAATTAATAAGAAAATTGCATCTATCGCTTGAACTATGGAAGATTGTCCCTCACTCCCATATATTTTTTTTCCTTGAATTTCCTAGACAATCTTTAATAAATCATAATAAATGCGGCCAAAAAAATTTGAAAATAAATACATTTTAAAAAACGACATGTTAAAATTTTTTCAATAATTTTTTTTTTCAAAAATCTGAGTTCAATTACCATTCTTTCAAAAGCCGTTCATTCAATGAACTTAATTTTAATTTAAAATATATGACTAAGCTTCTAGCTTTAAAAAAATGTATATTTGAATATTGTAGGTGTTGCCGTTGTGTTCAAATATTTTTTTTTTGTGTTTGAAGTCAATTAATAAGAAAATTGCATCTATCGCTTGAACTATGGAAGATTGTCCCTCACTCCCATATATTTTTTTTCCTTGAATTTCCTAGACAATCTTTAAGCATCAATTAATTTATGAAATTTAAGAAAAATTTTTGAAAAAAATTTGTTTTTGTTCACAAAAATCTTCAATTAAATTTAAAAAATCAAAACGGCAATTAAAAGTATTTTTAATTACCGACGTTTGAAAAAAAAGATCATTAAAATCTAAGCTGTTCGGCCGGGTTCCCTAATATTGCCAATTTTTGAGCTTTAGTTACTCCACTAATAGATGTATTTCCCTTAAAAATGGTCGCACTGGAATTTAAAAAAAATTAATTTTTAACCTAGAAATTTCTAATTTTTAGATCTTACGATGAACAAATTTTTCAAGCAAGTGTGCCGCTCAATGTAATGAATACAAAAAAAAAATTCTTTCGATATTGTTCGGGTTCTTTTTGGTCTAAAAATGCATAAAAAACTCACTAGAAAACATTTTTTTATCTTTAATTTTTTTTGAAAATATTCGATCGAATTAAACAAAACAACGGCTCGATGGAATTAATCGAAACTTTGTATTGTTTTTGTTGGCATATTAAACTGTAAAAGGCTCAACATTACAGTTTTAAGCCTGGTACGCTGCTCGCGCTAAATTTTAGCTCCCATACAAATTATCGAAAAATTTTAGCTGAGCTAAAATGGATCCCATACAAATTATCGATAACTTGTATGGGAATTTTATCTTGGCTAAAATTTAGCTCGAGCAGCGTACCAGGCTTAAATGATTAAGCCAACCCACTACTAATTGATCTTCATAAAAGCAAATTTTAATATCAAAATATTGAAACAGTTCCGTATATTCCGTGTTTAGCAAAACATACGAGTGTACCTACTTATTTTAAAGATTCTGCAATGCCTAAGCTTCTCTTAATATAGGTATTTTCCATTTTATTTAGCACAAACAAATTTATTTAAATCTCTGTGGGCTGTGCTAATAATAAAACCTGGATTAACAATAAAAAAAATGATAATACTATTGGTATTGTATCATAACGCAAACAACCAAAATACAATGAGGTTACTCTTCTCAGAAAAGGTGCTAAATAAAAGAAATACTCTAACTGTTGTTATTTAATTTGAGAGATAAATCGAAACTGAAGACAAAAATTCACTTTTTAGAATGATGTCACTGAAGTTCGGTTTCAGTGGCCCAAACACATGATGATGATGGTAATGATTTAGTTAAGCAAGTAAACGTCTTCGTCGTCGTCGGCATCGGCATCGTTCACACACTTCAAATGTAGGACAGTGCTTACATTAATAATGTGAAAGTGAAACACAACGAACCCAGAATAAGAACCGGAAAGAGTCCATGCGAAGCGAAGACTTAAAACCACTAGTGCGCATTTGTTTTTTAAAGAAGATAAAAGCACAAGTAAAAAAAGTTTATGTCATTTGATCAATAATGTAAACGGTTTTTTTTCGCGAGCCATTGTAAAACTTTCAGGGCGGTTATAGTAAATGATTGGAATTATATATTTCTTTTTCATCAGAAGAATGATCCACTCTTGATGGTGTGGTGGCTTGGTTAAGTTTCATCAGGAATGTCGTGTTCTGTTCTGGTTTACGACAAAGTCAAGTTGCTGCAGAGCAGGTAGTCTCAGTTAGTGGAACTAAAATGAGGTTAAGAATTATTGAGGTCATCTTAATCACAAAATTTTGGGTTTTCATGTAATTATTCAGCCAAAAAATGTCTGAGCTAAATGAAAAAATTCATTTTTTTTTTAATTTAAAGTGGTTTTTGTTTTTGTGGTATTTATTCTATTATTCATGAAAAATGATGCCGTAGTGCACTGGAATATAAAAAAAATAATAAAAAATAAAAGTAAACAACGAGGTTTAGATGTTAACAATACATTTTAAATAAAGAGTTTAATTAAAGCAATTAAAAAGAGATTATACAAAATAAAAAAAAGGAAACAAAAGTTTTTTTTTTGATAGTTTTTCAGGAAAACTATTTGGAATTAGAGAAGTAAAGATACCAAAATTCATTGTAGTCGGTTTATTGGTCTTCGAAAAATTTGATTATTGAATTGAAATTTTGGTTGTGAGCCAATAATTGGAAACTTGGAAATACAAAAATCATAAGACGTTTACTCTCTCGGTTGTAACTTCGTTTTTTTATCGAGAAATATTGAGTTCCAAATTTCAGTTGATATTTTTGAGACCTCAAGCTGCAAGAAATGAAAAATAAATATTTTTTCATATTGGGGGTACTGTATTGTGCACGATTTTGTCGTACGTAATTGCTCTTATCTATATGAATGTATTTAAAGCTTTTGAGTGGTTTGAACTGGTAATTGTAAAAAAGTCAAAATAAAAAAAAAACAACGGTGATTAAACAAGTCCTTCAAATGATAAAAAAAAACAAGATTATTTTATTCCTTTTATAAAAATAATTTTTTAGAAAAAGATTATCAACAACATGCTATTAGGGTCAAAATCATGGAGGAGGAAAATTTCGAGGATCATATTCTTAAAAAATCAATTTTGTTTATGTAAGACGGCCAAACATATTGCATAATTAAAAAGAAAACACGATGTTATCGCTTCAGATGATGGACAAGAATTGAGCTTTTATTTTTCTTAAAGATTACATTGTCAAGCTTAACTAGAGTTGCATGTGCATGATACGATTACTTGAATAAAGTACATTAAAGGGCATAAGGTAATATTTGGAAAATACATTAAGCCTAATTAGAATATATGTATATGTATTATACATAATTAGAAACATATTTTGAATTGAATCATACGATACATTAATACATTAAAACATTAATACATACGATAAATAAATAAAAGATGTTATAAAATAACTTTTAACGAAAGTAACACTTCGGTTACATAAATTAAAGCCTACATTTAATGATAAAAAATTTATGCTCAAATGTTCGGTAAAGCTATAATTTTTCGGTTCATAGACAGACGGGCAGAGCTAAAAAATGTGTATTCTTCTACCGCCAAACCCAAAAACTAGTACTAGAAAAACGTTCCCGAAATGATCAGCACCACGCTTCAAAACGACTGTAGGGGTCTAGAAATAGTTTAAATGATGCATTGTTACATTAAGATATTAGGTCTTAAATAAATCAAATATTATTTTATTTCTTTGATTATAGACCAATTTTAAACTACTATAACTATAAAAGGCTTAACGTTGAATAGTTGGGTTATAAAATCGCAGATCTATGAGCATTAAATTTAAATTTTTACGACTCGGATTAATATTTTTTAGAAACGGCCCTTTCAAAAAAGCTATAATTTTGGAATTTTATTTTGATTCTAACTTTTACGAGTACCTACTTAGTGTTTATTGATGTCGTTTGTCCAATTTTGCATTATAGAATCTGTTCCTATTGAAATTGTGAAACAACTCAAAAACAATTCAATTCAATTCATGTTTAAAAAGTATACCTTGAAGAATTTAGGTGCTTATTGCAGCAAACAAAACAAATCGATTTTAGCTTTAAACTATGAACATTGAAATGTTGACAAAACCATTAAAAATGGCGTAAGTCAACCTAAAGATATCTAATTGATTTGTTTTATTAAAATAGATGCCTGAAAAATATCAAAATTGTATTAAGAATAAGATGTTCAATGTGACACTGTAACGAAATAAAAAATCCGTACACCATGGTGTATACGTGTTTTTTTTTCAAAAACAAAAATCGAAAAGGAGAAAAGAAAATTTTGTATGTATTTGCTGCCCAAGATTTTGAAAAATTATGAAATGTTTCCGCAATGAGTACACATTAATGAACCCAACAAACAAATTCACTCCTAGAGGGTTATTCAGCAGAGAAAAACTATTCCTTTAAAACTTTTTTAAAAACTGGTTTAAAATAGTTATTTCTGGCACAACATCTACATTATCTTTTTTTATTAAGGTATTGCTGTGTTACTTTTACTGCTAAAATGAAAGGAATTCTTTCTTTTTTTCTGAAAAGTTTTTTCATATTCAAAAAAGGATATACAGTTCGTATATCTACGCGAATAAAATAAAGACTTCATTTACAATTTAAACTCTGCTAAGTAAGAATCGTATGAGAATCAACTCCAGAAAGGGAGAGACGTATCCCCACCAGAAATCATCGCAACAGGTTGATATGGCGCTGTGTGCCGTGGTTTGTAAACAAACTTTAACTGCTTACATGCGTCAGTAACTCCATTCTAAGCATGTACCAATCCAAAATAAACAATAATAATAATAAAAGTAAAAAAAAAAACAAGATTAAACCCATTCCAAGTTGAAATAATTTTAATTTTATTTTCTGTTTTAACTTTATTCTGTCCAATGATTCCAGAAACCCAGATAAAACATTAAACTGTTGTACTCCACTAACTAAAGCTTAAAGTACTATGTATTCAAAGCTGAGGACGGACGCAGTGCAGGCACGTTTGTTTCGTTTGCGTGTTGTTGGTTTTGCCAATTATGTGCCGTCCTCATTTTGTTTTTCTTTACTACAATAAATAAGTGTGTATGTGTTTGTGTTTTGTGTACACTCGCACTATGTTACCGACTACCGATCATTCTCAGAAAGTAGGCCACTTGCGATTTCATGACCGACTTTTCATAGAACTGTCTTTTTCATCACGTCCGTCTTGAGCACAATGTTAACTTTTTATTTCTTTCTTCTTCTCTTTCTTCCGCATTCCATATATTCCATCAGAAAAGCAATAACTCTGTATGATCTTTGCTGATCCTAAGAGACACCTAGGTCTTGAATCAGATCTCAAGTGAACTTATTTATTGCGCCAAACTTAACACTTGACTTCATTTATTTCAAAGCCAAAAAAAAAAAAAACTAAACAAAAAAAATACAAAAAGCAAATTGATTTTGAAAACTTGCATAAGCCACATTAATTACATTCACCCTCTGCTCGGGGATTAACAAACTTGAGTCTATAGCATTATTTTATGATAAATCAAATTGCTATCCAATTATCTTACTGCACAAAAACAACAACTAGACCCCGTCAAATCGAATGTGTTTCTTATGAAATAATTCGTTTTTAGTGCATAAAACTAACGAACTTAAAAAAAAAAAAAAAAAGAACTCCGCATAGAACTTATATACGTACCATGCCATTGAGGTTTTAAAGTGCAAAGCCAATTTAATTTTGTTTCTTTGTTTTAATCTACATAAACAGCCTAGATAGGCCTTTAGCTTTGGGTTAATTAAGCAAAAACAAGTGGTAAATCAATAAAACAAAAAAAAAAAAAACGGTTTTGTAGACTTATAATAACCGGAAAACAAAGATAATCTACCTTTTGGGTAGAACTTTTTGCGTCTTACTATATACAATATTAATCCTAAGAGCTAAGGAAATGATCAGTGTTGGACTAATTGTTTCAGAGGCCTTAACCTACAAAAACTTTTTGTTTTAATATCTGCGTAAATAACTATTAAATATTAATTAGTTTCGTATAAATTGGTTTCGTATATCTTAACTTTAAAGTGGTAGGAAAATATAGAAAGGGAGTTTCATTTAAGATATTTGGATTGCAGCTTAAGAAAGGATCTCTGTGTTTAGTTACGATTGACTTAAATTAAACGGTTCGAAATATCTCGTGGTAAACTATGCTATGAATTCTAGCATGCTACATTGTACCTACTACCTGTTTGATTTTGTCAAATAATTCGACATAAAATAATGTTCCAAAATTTTAAAAGAGCCCCTAATTTTTGAAATACTGGAATTAGAGATGCAAAAATTTGAAACACTGTTAGAAACAACTTTTAAAACCTGAAACAACTTTTAAAAACTCAATTTTAGGAAAAAGGGGGATAAGGTCAAAAACGGTTTCTTGGCTCTAAAACCCCATTTTTGAAACAAATCATGAACAACCTAGAACAACTTTCAAAAATAACAATCTATAAAAAAGAGGCTTTTAAAATTTTATTATTACGGTTACACAAGCGCTTGTGCATTAAAATTTTTCTTGAAATCAAAAAAAAATCAAAAATATATATTTTTTTAAATTTAAATAAAATAAAATTTAAAATATAGGTTCTTGTCCCGTTAGATTCGTTTTTAAGGAAATAAGTTTTCTATTTTTGTTACAATTACAAAGACTGATAGCTGGTGGTCCCAAAAAAAATTTCAATTTACCTTCTAGGGAAACTGTTATCTACCAAGTTTGAAAAAAGGGCTCCAGCAGCTGCTCAGGCTGCTGCTCAAGATTATAACAATCAGATAGATAAAATTGCGGTGCCAACTTTTTTGGAACAACACACGATTTTTTAACTTGCCCTGATGCTATAGTTCCTACATATATCGTATGTAAAATTGAAACTTGGTATTATAGAATATAATTTAGGGTTAACTTTTCAATAGTCAGTTAAACAGTCAGTTACATAGCACTTATTTCCCAGATAGAGAAAAAAATCAATTTTTGAACAGTCGGATATAGCTTATTCCTTTAATAAAACATTTAGGGGGGAGATTCAGAGTCGTTACTCAAGATAAGATTTTTCTCAACTCAACTCACAATGAAATTTGACTGATTTGATTAAAATGTCATCTAAAATAAATATTTTTTTAATTATTTGCTATCAGTTTTTTCCTTTAATGTTAAAAATATCGTTAAATCGCGTCAAACACAAAATCAAATCGATACCGAATTATTAAAATAAATACATTTTAAGATGACAGTTTACATACATAAATTAGTCAAATTTCTTTGTGAGTTTGATTAAGAAAAATATTTTCTCAAGTCAATGCTCAAGTTGAGAAAAATCTTAACTTGAGTAACGACTATGAATTCCGCTCTTAAAAGAGGAATAAAACTATCTGCTTCTTTTAAGCCTAGTACGCTGCTGATGCGAAACGAAATTTTCCATACAAAATTTCGTTAACGAAATCTTGAACGAAAATTTTCGTTTTGATTTTTGTTTTTCAGTACGCAGCTCTAGCGAAAAATTGGAGAGTTTTCACTCATTTGTCACTTACTTTTTACTGTCCTGTGCATTTTTCTTGACGCCAAGAGCAGTGTTGACTGTTTTTTTCACTTTTAATTCATTTATTTCTAGCTTGAAAAATTATTTTCTGTATTTTGACTTTGACAGAATACTCGATGATATTTTTTCGTTAGCATTTTCGTTGTCTACTTTGGAGACTTGAAAATTTATCGTTTCGCATCAGCAGCGTACTAGGCTTAAAGCGAAACGAAATTTTCCATACAAAATTTCGTTAACGAAATCTTGAACAAAATTAATTTTGTTTTATTTTTGCTTTAAAACTTATTTTCTGATGTTTTTTCTTGAACTTTTTTATTTGTATTTTTATTATTTTTTTCTTGCTATAATACCCGATGGTATTTTTTCGTTACCATATCCGCTGTTGACTTTGGAGACTTCAAAATTTTTCGTTTCGCATCAGCAGCGTTCTAGGCTTGAGGAAAAATCTCAACAAAAATATTGTGTCAATTGTCAAAGCTATGTTTTGAAGAAAATATACAGCGGAACACAAGAAAACAAAAACAATTATGAATAAAAATGACGTTTAATTTTGAATATTTTTGAATTTGACATTTTTTTTTTGTTATTCCGTAGAATATAGGTTTTTCTTGATTGAAAAATTAAATGTTGTTATCTGATTGTTTATGAGCCTAAAAACTTTATTCGTCGGACAGTTTACTGACTGTTTATAAGAAGATGGAAAAATCGGCTCTTAGAGACATAAAACAAAATTTTTAGATTTGTTTTTTTTTTCGTATGTCTTCCAATCAAACTCGAGTACGTGCAAAAGAGTAATCCTAATTTCAGTATTTTAGGTTTAAAAAGGTTTATTTTTTTATTTTTTCTGAATCCTCAAGAAGGCACTAGAAAAAGATAAACTTGTCCAACTTCACCAATTGGCTGGTTAAATGTTGAACAGAGTAGAAGTAAGTTCCCCTGGTTTAGTTTTTTTTTTTTTTTTAATTACGTGTACTCGGCGCTCATACCAAAAACGGCCTATAAAATTTCAAAATATTGTAGAAGCTTTCATGTCTGATAAAATAACTCTTACTCCCATAATAAAATATGCAACCCCCTTTGTCTTCACTTTATTTGAATTAAATTAATATTGAACTCCTATGTGGGCTTGAGGAAAACTTAAAAGAAGTAACAGAACTGACCTCAAGTCCACATATTTATAACAAAAAAGGTCATGAAGATAGAAATCATTTATTTGAATTATTTAAAAATGTGGTCACTTAGGTGTATGAGTGATATTTTTTTTCTATTGAAATTCATAGCGAATTTCTTATTTTCCAATCTCTCAAATGATATTAGCTTAGGTGAAATCGAGCTTTAAAATGAATTCAATATAATGTACATGATGAGCAACTTGAATTTGCAAAACGTACCTTAATCGTAGAAAATTTTCATAGCTTATTTTTATGATTTTTGAATTGAATTGTTGGAATTGTGTTTTTTTAATACGTTGATATGCCTTAAACTAGATTCATTGAAATTTTATTTATATCACTATCATTTGGAAAAGATATAAGGCCCATTTAAAAAGATACAACATGACAATGCATTGGTATTTTCAAGACATTGAATTATGAAAGGCCCCCTTAAAGGTCCAGGTTCAACACGCTGTCAGGTATGGCTCATATTGATAATCCTGCACTGAAAATGAGGTGCTAACAATATAGGAAGAAAATGATAATAAAAGAGAAACAAAACATCCATTAACATACTTTATCTATCTTTTTTGTCTTGATTTCATCTTTGCCTACTTTATTGTCTGATTCCCTCAGATAGTAGAAACAGAGGTCTCTGTGTGTACCTGAATATTCTATGATTCTATCTGTTTTGCACTTGCACAGTGGCAGCGAGTTATTTCGAAGTCAATGTTAAAGAAATGTTGGCCAAGACACCGAATCAGACGCGCACAAGTACAGAGAAATGTAAAGAAAAATTATCATTGCCTTCTTTTTCTTCTTCTTCGGATAGTTTTTTTTTTTTTGTTATTTCTTTTAAAGAATAAAAGTAGGCCATTGACACAGTTTCCGTGCTTACTGCTTCATCTTTAGTTCTACATTTTACCATTCCTTACATGTAATTGTGTGTAAGCTTAATTTATACCTTTCTTCTTTTCAAAGTCTGGTCATGATTCTATATACTGGTAATCACAGCAAGAGGTTTGTATGTGTTGTGTTTTGTATATCAAAGTGGTTAGATGGCTTTCATTGGTTAAAAAAAAAAAAAAATAATTCGGAAGATGAAATCTGAGAATCTTGTCAGTATAATATGGCAGGAAGAAGTACAAGCACAGACGATGAATTGCAATATGAGTCAAAAAAGTCTCTGAGCTTACAAACATTTTATACTAATGTTGTAAGTGTTTAAAGAATGTTCAATGTTCAATGAAAGTTTGATCTAAACTTAGTTAAAAAACATTAAATTAAAGGTATGTATATCTGTGTGTAAGATGTAAATCGATTTCTATTCTGAAATAATTTGGAAGCTCATGAACGATGTTTTCTGGTGAATGGTTCTTAAATTGTAACTATAACTTGGAAGATATGTATTCATCTATTGTATAACAATCTTACAAGCTTAAAGTCTGGTTTAATATTTCTTAAACTAAGAGGAAAGTCAAATTTAATACAACTTTAGTACACAAATTGATGATACGTCATTGCTTACACTTCCTTCTTTTTTTAACCGTTTTTATAATTTCTATTTTTTTTTTTTTTTTTTTCAGAATAGTTTACACTTACGGTCAGCACAGTTAAACAATAAAAAAGATACTAAAACAGCTTTTATTCAAATGACAAATGAAAAAAATTCGGATTATGGATGTATGCTCATCCAGCCTAAACCTCTTCAGCAAATCCGTTAAAATCTTTTTGTTGATGTTTTAACTTTGGTATATATCGTCGTTTTAGATCGAATACCGTGTAATCCAGAAAAGTCGATTTTTCAGAAAAGGCAAACAATTAAATTTGAAAGATATCAGGGTAAATACAAATGTAGTCAACACTAGACTACGCGAAGCTTTAAAAAAATCGATTTTAGGCAAACAGGGTATTTTTCATTAGATTCGGATTTTTTTCTACAATATAAGTACTCAAAATCGAAACGAGGTATTCGATCTACAGCGGCGATATGCCATTCGTAAAAAGTTGATCCCACAAACAAAGGCTGAACAAATAAAATGCTTCATTGAAACAAAGGTTTCAATAATATCCTATCTGAAAATTAATCTAGTTTGGTATGAACTTGATGTGGTGAAAAAATGTAAACTTATGCTCCATAGAAGGTGAAATACTAGTCTACGACATATTTGGGTGTTTGGGTAAATTAAAGAAATCAAATTCTGTCAGGGTTTCCGTGAACTTATTGTTGTCAGCTGATTTCTTAAAATGAAATCAAAAATTGTAAAACTTTCAGCCTTTCATAAAATACATGTAAGATGAATTTGGTTTGCTTTTAAAACTTTAATTTGGGATACCAATCGCCTTAGTGGCAACATCCTCATTGTTTAAACTTACAAAATTAAGTAAAATTGTTGCATTGATAACACCTGTGAATAGTTGGTGAATAATAATAATGTAACTGTTCATCCGCAATCAGAAAAATTCTATTAGCCTCCGTTCTTGAAATATAACCGTTTTAAAAAAAAACCTTAATTTTGCATTTTATAACGGTAATATTTCAAGAACTAAGGCTAATAAAATTTTTCTGATTGCGGACTCGAGCTCAGCAACCCAAAAACCTTCAGAAAAGTATATTTTGGTTCTTGTGGCAAAAAAAGTTTAATTTGGTTGGCCAGTGTTGTTTCTGATTCAAAGACCGCTATTTAAATTTTAAATATCTCGGGCAGTAAAAGAGATATCGGAAAGATTTAAACATTTTTTGAAAGAATAAAAACCGTTACAAATTTATTCATTATGTATTACCCCACATAAAAACATAACCTCGAAAGCAGCCAAAATGACGTTTTTTGACATTTTCTAACGGTAATATTTAAAAAAACGGAGGCCAATAACAATTTTTTGACTTCAGATTCGAGTTCAGCACATCAAAAACTACTAGAAAAGTATATTTTGGTTGTTGTGGCAAAAACCTTGTTGACCAGTGTTATTTATCAATCCTGGTGAAGTTTAAAACATATGTAGAACCCATAGTGCAATAGCTAAAGACGTTGCAAATGTATAATTTTAATGCATTTACTCGAAATTTGATCTGTGTGACCAACGCTTATAATTGAATGATAAATACGCAATAGGAGTTAGATACAAGGTCGAACTATCTAAACTGTCTCTATTTTTTCCTAATTAGACACAGACAACACTTTTCAAAACGTTTATTTGCGATGTGTTTCTTGTACGGAAATATGACCCCTGAACTTTCATACCACGCGAAATAAAAAAAAAAGTAAACTATCTATCAAAAGTCTCATCTTGAAATCGAGAATCCAGAATAGAACTGCCTTCCTTACAAAAGAAGACCTGTAATATAACTCAAAACCAGCACTTAAAAAGTTATCTATTGTTATTAACAGAAATCCGATTTATCTTTTATAGCCTGTATTCAGTATGTTTTTTGGAATCACTGACATAGTTTTACGATGAACTTTGAGGATCCCTGGAATTATTGTCTTTCTCTTCTCACATTTTAAAACTCTTCTAACGCAGCATATGCAATGTTTTTTTTTGTTCATTTTATTCAACAAAGTGATATTTGCTTGAACTGCAACTATCACTAGGTACTGATTACTGCTCAAAAACTTTGCACTTGAGGTGGGGAGCAATAAGGTTGCTGAAAAAGTATTTTGAAAGTTAAATCAATTGAAGAAGTGATTAATTGCAACATCACACAAAAATTAAATCGCTCACAAAAAATTTATTTTCGGTATTCACTTATTTTTTTTAGCTGTTTTGCCAAGCTATCTGCTTACAAGATCTACATATCGTCGGCGTAAAGCAAAATTGTTCTAAGTCACAAAATGCAAATTTTACAGGAGACGATTTTTAAGTTCCAAATTGGTTTAAAGCGACAATTTTGTGCTCGTTTGCCATTCAAGTTATGTTTTTTTATAAAGTTTGTTATTTTCTCTTGAATAAACCATTTAAGTTTTCCTTATTAGTAGGTGCATACTATTTTTAAATATTTTTTAGAACTAAAAACCCAAAATTGGACATAGGACAGTTCCTATACAAGTACGTTTTTTCCTTAAATAAAAAGTGGACTTAGAAGAAAATATGATGGGACCTAGAACAATCAAGAATACTCGGGCTCATTTTGAAAAGGCTACTCTTCCCTGAATTTATTGTTCTATGTCCCATTAAAATATATTATCTGCGGAAAGAGATTTTTTTGACAAAAACGGTTTTCAAATTCGGAAAACTGCATCATTATTTCATTTTCGGTAAAAAGTGGATTTAGAAAAATTTTGCTTTACCCCGACGATATGTCTCGTTCAAAAAAATATTTTAGGTACGGGTATGTGACGATATAAATATGTACTTCAAAATCAGCCTTTAAAATATCCTTATCTACTTATGGCACACTCTGTATATTTACATATATTATTTTTGAATACTTACTTGATATAATGTGTGTCTTTCCAGAGAAATCTTCTCGTCATAGAAATATGTATCCACCATTAATAAATCTTTAACTTTACCTACAGTAGACTTCTTAATAAATTCCCAATAAAAATTAAATAACAACCTAAGTTTTTTTTTTTAATGTTGGAAACAATTTATATTTCTTTTAAATAAATATTTACATTCAGAAAAAAATAAATAATTGCACAAAATATATATAAAAATTAAATCAAAGTAAAAGATGTTTTAAATAGGATGAAAAAATTTATAAGTATTAAAATTAAATTACACAGCTTAAAAGTTAAAAAAAAATCTACTAGAAATACAAAAGAAATAATAATATTTATTTAAGGACTCTTTTTTTTTTAGTTTAATTATTTATTAATTTTTTTTTTAAATCTTAATGTTAAGCTTAAATAAATAACAACTTATTTTTTTTATTTGTTTATACATCATACATTATATGTTGATTGGGTATAAAATTTTTCATATATCTACTTTTTATATATTTAAAAAAAAAAAATATGTTTAACTAATACCATTGACTCCTTAACAATGTTGATGTGAAATAAATAATTAAAACAAAAACATAACTAAGCAAACAATATTTAATATCATGAGTTTACTTTAAATAAAATGGTATCTTATAATTTATTTATTTACTTTTTTTGTACAGAAAATTTATATTTATTTTCATTTTTTGTTTTTTTAATTTACAAAGTTTTTTTTTTTTTAATTATTATTTAGTTAAATATTTGTATTTGCAGTTATATTCTAAGTAACAATTTTTTTTTTTTTCTATACAAATAGCGCATTATTACAAATGGTTATTATAAAACTTGCAATTGAGGTACATATTTTTATTTTTAATTAGAGCAATAAACTAAGTAGTATGTAGAGGCACAGTTGCACCAAAACGGAACAACAGTTGCAAAAAGACAATTGGACGCTCCGTTGTTCTTCCATTGCTTTTGCTCTCTTTTAAAGTGAAGGGAATTTAAGTAAACTAAAAAAAATTATGTATTGTTGGATAATTTATAAGCAGTTTTTAAGATTTGAAACAAAAACCTTAATTCTCAAGAGTGTACCAAAATACAACAAGGCTTGTTAACTCAATTGTTTTTCACAAGTGAATTTAGTTCTTCTAAACAAATTCCGCCAAAGAGAACTGGTTCACTTGTCAACACAAGTCAACAAGTTTTGTTATTTTGTAGTACTGGATCTGGACATCGGGACTTAGGTAAGCAGCATAGTCACAACTTGTGGGAGTAAAAAAAAATTTCAAAGTTAAGATCTCCTATAGAACAGGTCACAACAATCTAAATAAAGGACACCTTTATCCTTTTTGTGACTGTCACAAGTTTTTAACTGTAGGTTAGAATCGAGCTATAAGTCTACAACATTTTTATACTAATTAACTCAAAAAATAAATATTCTTTTAGAAGAAAACTGCCCTATGTGAGAGATTTGTAGTCGCATTAAATTTTGAATTATACACGAATTTTTTTGGGTGATGGTTATGATGAATAAAGTTACTCTAATTTCAAATTATTCTAAAATTAATTAATGAAAACGATTATAAGCAAGTCTGTCACAAAAGGAAGTATCATTAATATAATACATTGTGACACATTGTAATTATTTTGAAAAAAAGATTCAAACAAACAAACTGAGCCTTAATTGTTTAAAAACTCTGATTGGTAAACGGTCATACAAAACAACTATCTTATTTTTTATGACAGCAGACCAATCAAAATCTTAAAAATAAAGTGTGTTTATCTACACATCCCAACAAACAATTTTGCTTCTGTAAAGCTTTACAGGTGCTTCTATAGCTTCTGTAAAGCTTTATAGAAGCAAAATTGTTATTTGGGATGTACACGTGATTAAAGTTATACTTCTCACACAGAAATTCACTTTTATCAAAACTTTTTTTGTACTCGTGTGAACATAGAATATGGCTTTTAAAATCTAGTAATTTCAAACTACAACAATTCGATCTAATCGCTGGGTCTAATAGCTAAATGTCATTGTGACATTTGTAAAAAGTAATAGTTTTTTTTTAAATCTAGTATTTCAATAAAGACATGATCTTCTACTTGAGGAGATAGGAATGTGTAGTTGTTGTACTAGATTTAGTATAATGATTGCGTTTAGTACTTTTTTATTTTCTCCAACAAATGTATTCATGACAGATGAAAAAATGCGGTCTAATTTGAATGTTAAAACTTGAAGCACACATACTAAACTACAAAGTACAAATTTTAAGGTTTAAAATATATTAAATGGCGGTAAACTGAATAATTCGATCCAATATTATAACAAAAACAGGCTAGCATTATATTCTGTCTAATTATAATCCGCATGTCTACCTACAAACAAAAAATAAGTATCTATAATTACATTTTAATATTTGAACTTGTATTCGAAGGACTAGAAATAAACAGTTAATCCGATTGACTTCACTTTGTTTTTTTTTTTATATATAAAAGAGACCAAAAGCAACCAACAACAACGAATTAAACTATCACGCCATACAATTAATGAATGCCTCACAACTCACTCAAATGTCAATGAAGTTTTCAAAAATATCAAAAACACAAATAGTTTGAACATCATCAATAACTTCATTTGCATAATGAGGGTAAAAATAAATGTGAGCAATTTTGAAAATTGTACTACGCGTGATTTTTTTCGTGGCAGTGCGACGGTGGCAGGTGAAAGAAAATCTCTTTACATTCTTTTCTATATTAAATATATATTCAGATGTTTTTTTTTTGTTCTTGTTTATATATAAATATATTATGAGTATGTGAAGTGGTCTCTTTCGGCTTTATATATTTTTTTTTAAATGTTTGTTTTAATTTTCACAAAGAAATCAACACAAAAGTGTTAAATCATCGTGTCAATCACGCCCAATTCTCTTATGTATCTGTTGATGTTTGAGCAAATGAGCTTTTTGTCGAAACGCTTTTGCGCAAACGTCACAGCGGAACGGTTTCTCACCCGTATGCGTCCGCAAATGTACTTTGATATTGCTTTTATTTAAAAACCCTCTATTACATATATTACACCGATGAACGGGCTTTTCTTTACCTAACAGACCCGACAGATCATTTGTATTAAAATTTACCGATGACGGTGACATAGAGTTCTGTTGCATTTGTTGACTGCCGCTACTGTTACTGCCGCTAGACGATGATGTTTGTTGATGTTGATGATTGTTAGACGA
The DNA here is from genome assembly GCF_945859705.1 of Episyrphus balteatus. Taxonomy (NCBI): domain Eukaryota; kingdom Metazoa; phylum Arthropoda; class Insecta; order Diptera; family Syrphidae; genus Episyrphus; species Episyrphus balteatus. Next base: position 94,690,769 of record NC_079136.1, read on the forward strand.
TGACTTTTTTTGCGAACGCTGACGTTTTGATTTGGGCGTGCTAATGGGCGTAACGGTTGTTGTGTGTGGGTAATTGCCCAAAATGTCAGGACTGCAGATGCCGTCTGCTTTCATGGCGTTTGAGTTGCTAGATATTGAAATGGACGAGTATTGGGGAGGATTTGAATTTAGATATCGACTGTTGCCATTGATGAGCATATTGTCCGTTGTCGAAACAACTGAACCAGGCGGACTTGTTGACGTTGAAGATGTCAGTTCGTTGCAGTATGAGGTAGAACTTGGTGCTTCACTTTTGATGGCACCGAGAGGTGGACCGTTTTGGAGACGGTTTTGCAGCAATGGCATGTAGCCGTGCGTCAGGAGGCTTTGTAACGTTGAATTACTTGTGTTGACTGGTGAATGGGGTAGAACAAACTCACTTAAACTGTCTTGTTGTGATACTATCAGTTTGCCATCTTGTTGTATGCAATTGCCGTCGATCCACGCATCAATATCCATCCATGAGTCTCTAGTATCATTGCCATCGTCGTTGTCTAGTTGATTGGGAACTGTTGTGTCCGCTATGGCGGATCCAATGATGGCGGCGATATCATCGATAGAGCTCATATCAACATAAACACCCGACACTGAATCGGGACCCTGATCAGACATCACACAACTGTCCGCCACTGAATAAAGCTTACTATCTAATTGACTATCGGCAAAAAGTTTCACATCGGAAAGGCAGGCATCATTTCCGTCCGAACTGAGCACAGATTCGGGCAGGCATGTTGAGGAGGAGACAATATTTTGATCGGCCGATGAGCCGCCATTATTGTTGTTGGCAGATTGATTTGTTGTTGTGTGGTAAGCACTTTGAGCATAATTGTTATTGCTCTCATCTGGCAATCGCTGAGCAATTGCATGGTAATGATGGCCTGATATGCCATTGATTGACAGGTGACCGGTATAGCCGGTAAATGGTGGCAGAGGTTTGAGTTCGGAAAGTCCAAGGGAAGATGAATTCATAAGCAGGTTATCGAGAACATCTAGAGATCCTTTTTGATCTGATTCACTGGGTAGTGAGTCGAGATCATGCTCCAGGAGAAGCTTATGTCCGTCTAGCAGGTACTGGTCTTGACTTCCATTTTGTGTTTGTCCCCAACATGGACTCATTAGGAGGCTTTCAACTTCGGATTCATTAGGCCCGTTCATTCTGCAAAACCTCATTGTTCAATCAATGAACGTTTTAGTATGTCAATTAGTTTTGTTTTTAGTTTTTTTGTTTGTTTTTAAAAATTGTTTTTTTGTTTGTTTATTATTTTTATAAGTAAAATATTTTGTTTTGTTGGTTGATATTTTCTTGGCACGATCACGTTGTCCCTAGGTGTTGACTAAGGGCTGTTTGTTCTTTTTTCTTGTTTGGGATGGGGCACATATTTTTATCTGCAAAATAAAAATAATGAAATTCAATAAGTAATGTAAGTGGAAAATTGATGGTTTTATTATAAACAATGTTTTGTAGGTGCTTTAAGTAACATCAGCCGTTTTTTTATTGTAACTCAGTCCTTAGCTCAGTAAAATTTTGCACGGGAAACAACAACAAAAGTTTTTTAATGTGAGAAATATTTTTTCTAAACTTATACATTTTTGACCCTTCAACAATAAGGATTATTAATAAATAAATAAAAGTAATCAATTGTTGCTGTTTACAGCATAAAATGTTTACTTAGTAAAATACTGAATACCAAATAATACACGACTATTAATTATAATGAACTTAATTTTAAATTTTAATATTTTGTATTTGAAATTTTTGTATTATTGTTTTAAAATATGAATCGCATTATCCCAGAGGAGCAAACATTTCAAACGTCAACTATTATAAGAATGCTAGTGATATTGCCAGTATAATTGAACATAAAATACAATATTCTTTAATCAGGAATATTATCGCTCTGTTAATTGACTCGACAGATATCAGTCAGTTGTGCTGAAATTCTAAATTTCCATTCAGTATTTTATAACAAACACAAAATATAAAGATAACGAAATAAATGTTCTTAATTAATTTTATTTTTGAGTTTATAATAATAATGAACAACTCCCAGGCATATATCTAAATATTAAGTGATGCCAAAAACTAAATATCTGACCTACTTCTTAATTAATTTATATTTTTTTAAGTCTGCATTATTCATAAACCTCTTTAGGTTTTTACCAAAAGATATTCTAAATAAGACCACAAATATAACTTTTTGGTTTTATTCCCATCAACTTTTACGAGTATTGTGAATAATTTAAAAATCAGTGGTACGCACACAGCAAGTTAAAACGATAGTGAAAGTGGGAGTAGTTCATAGAAGTTCATATTTTTAAAAATACGTGTTAAAAATAAAAAAAAATGTTGTTTATATTTAAATAAATAACATTTGCCGTTATTCATGAATATATTGGAGTTAATAAATGTATTTCTGTGGTGTTGGGTATAAACATGTTAACTGGCTAAATGGGGTTTTTTTTTTTTATTTAAGGCCCTTAAATGGTTATTAAAATATTGTAAGATAAATTTTAAAAGCATTCAGTTCTTTTTGGTTAAAAATAAGGAATAAGCAGGTCATGAAATACATAATTGTTTTAATGACATTTTTTTTATGCAATTTTGTTCGTAACCGTGCTTTATATAGAATTTTAATAATGGTTGTGTTTAAATATTTTGCAGATTTAATTCAAAAGATTATCATGGTGCTTGAAAGTTTAAAATAAAGTTTTTTTTTTTTACTTTTTATGAAGAAATTACTTGTTTTCTATGACGTAAAGTTACAAAAAATTAAATTCTTTTGAATAAAAGAACTTAAGAAAAAAAAAACACAATTTAATATTTATTAATAAATTTAATATTTATATTTAATTTTTCGAAAGAAAAATATAGGTGTAAAGCTGGTGAAAGGTAATAATTAAAAAAATTAAAGATGTTTATCAAGGACAATTGGCTAAGAAATATTAAATCAATATCATTTTTAATTTCTTGCATTTCTAACTCCCTTCCTGACCGGTCTATAACAATCCACCAATGATAAAGTTATATAATTTAGCATGGATGTTTCATTTGCAATGTGAATCAAGAAATAAAAGAGTTATTGACAAGTACTATAGTTTTGGAAAGTTCTTACTGATCAATGTTTCTTACGATTTGAAAAAAGCAAGAACTCACTTTCTCTTAAACGAATTATAGAACTTTAAGCATATTCTAATAAAGAAAAATCTTACGTACGATTGACATTTCGTTTTGTGTTTACAATAGTACTCTGCGGGTCCAGCGTTATCAAAATGTCGTTGGGAATTTTTTCATCAGTAAAAACTATAGCAACTGGAGGCAACAATTAACAAAAAAATAATCAGGTAATAAAAATAATAACGATTGACCATATTTTTTTCACAATTCGTTTATTTCAATGTTAAATGTCTTGAAACCAGCTACGTAGTCGTAGTCATTGTATTAAGGACTTGGAAATTATAAACATAACTTTTCGATGTTTTGAGATCAGTATAAAATGACCAAAGTTTAGGATCGGGCAAATGTAAGTACGCTATATGTATGTAAGTATTAAAATTTGAGTCATTTTCGATAAGTCCATCTAAATGATAAAATAGCACTTTTGAATTGGAGGTACCACAAGCTTTTCGAAAAATTTATTTAAGAAAAAAAAAAAACTGTTATCCTTTTTATTTGAACTTGAAACTTAGCAGGACGGCTTTATGATAATATATACCTATACCTATATAATTTTTCGAAATAAAAACTTCAGTTAGTAGCCTAGTTCCTGTTTTGGACGAATTCAATCTCACTCTCCTCTGGTCACAAAACCCAAAAAAAATTTACTGCTTAAACCCATTAAACTCAATTGCCTTTTTTTTTAAATTCGTTAATTTGAATTTAGACATACACAATTGGGGCACCTACTTTTTTTGCATTGTTGTCTACGAATCCAAATATTCTTAAATTTATTTTATTTATTAATTAGTATGAATAAAGGCAATTTTTGCCTACTTAAACGCCGAAACCATTCAACTTTTGTTTAATAGTACCTTATACTTAATCTTTATCCCATTAAATAAATAATTTCCTACTTCTGATGTATAACCGTTAATAAGGTTTTCTTTTATTTAAGAACATGATTTAGGGGCCAATCCCAAAATCATTGTTAAATACCAGCTTGGTTTTTAATTAAGATATCGATCGGTTGCTCATAACCAAATTGAAAAGAAAATATTATTGGCTTAAAACAAAAGAACCCAATTTTAGTAAATACTTTATTTTAAATGCAAATTAAATACAAAAATCTTTATCTAAATCGCCTGATACGCTTTATTTTTAAAAGAAACAAAAAACATTAATGACTTTAAATTAGTTAAAACAAACTTAAAAAAAAAATATCAGAATTAAAACCGAACTAAAAAAATAAAAATACAACTAAAATAACCAAAAAAAAAAAAAACAAGTTCTTAACTTGAAATTTGGAATTTAGGTCAGAAAAATTGTGTCCTAAAGTCCGCTCAAACTATTTTTGTTTAAAAAAAAAGGGGCTAGGTCGGGCTCATTGTAGATGGCACGCATTCAACAACCACAACAGCAACAAATTTTTTCGAGTCATGTCTATAGAAGATATGTATGTACCTAGATACAATCTTTCACAGAGTTTTAATTTAAGCAAAACATACAGGTCTCTACTATCTTAAAGGTAACAGTGGTACGAACCACTATTGCTATTGGCAAAAAAAAAGCAAAATAAATTTCGCTTTCGACAGGTTTGGTGTTGGCGTCATACCATCCAATCATACTGCGCAACAAGTTAGGTCATACTTTTGTAGACTGATGAATGATCGCAGTGATACATGTGTATAGTCCACAGAAAGTATCTGAACAAAGTCGCCATAATAATATTAAAGCCAGACACAAAATTGTGTAGATGTATTTGTATGTTTGTATGGATAGTGTCTGGTTGTGTGAATAGAGAGGATAAAAAGAGAAGAATCAAAGCGATAATCATTAAAGCCATCTCACATAAAAATGAGTACCGTTATTCAAAAGACCTGCTGACATACTTCCGCGATCAACAGTGTATAGTCATAGTGGAATATATACACTAGCACTAGCTACAGATAAGTATATAGATATAAATGTAGTTATACAGGTAGATAGATATACCTATACCCGTTTGGATCAGTTATGATGATGGGAAGCAGGGGCAAAGTCAGGCGGACTTTAGGAGTGCTCATGATGAGGGTCGGGGGAAGACGCCAACAACGACAACGACAAACGACGACGGCAACGACGGACGGTTGGCACAGATTTGTGGGATTTTTGTGGTCGTTGTCGTTGCTGTCGTTGTCGTCGTGCTTGGGGGCTTCAGATACATGTGTGTGGAGTTGGAGTGGAGTCTTTTTTCGTTTCATTTTTCCGCATGCCCATCCGTAACGAAGAAAGAATGTGTGTAATATAACAACGATGCTGGATCGTTAAGTGGGGAGCAAAAGAGAAATGAAATTATATTTTGTCGTGTCGTCACTGTGACTCGTTTGGCCTGAGCCTAAAGTCTGACACAGAAAAAAAAGAGTAAAATTTTCGTGGGCTTCATGTAAAAGGCTTACAGCTTGCAGACTAGTAGTAGCGGACGGACAAAACTGCGCACGCAAATGGGGTGGCTCTATACCTCTGCTAAAATGGACACGTGCAATTGTGGACACCTATAATGTATGTGTGCAGACACAGCAACTATAACAGCGACTAGATTTTCTTGCACCTGGTCTCCGAGGGTATACTTTTATCTTTGACCGTCATTTCATATTTAGAGGTTATGAATGAACTCAGCAAAATGTTGCGGAAGCTTTGCACTGGGAGCTTTTTATTTTCGTTTACTCTTTATACCTACGGATGGTCGGTCAATTTGCATGAAAAAATTGCTTTGTTGTAGAGATAAATAAAGTTTTTTTTTTTTTTTGTTTGGTTTTGGGGTCAACAAACTGTTTTAATTTTTTTTTTTCGTGGGGGTTTGAGTAGTATAAAATAGTTGCTAAGCTTTTTTTCGACTGCTGTTATTTATTTTTTTTTGTAGGTTGATTATTCATAAGGGATTTAAGCCGGTAGGTTGGTATAGTAATAATAATAACGGTGAATGACATGGTTATAGGTTAGAATATATCTCTAACTGTAGTTTTAGTGGGAGATGTTTCTTTTGATTTGGATTTGAGATATGCCTAGAAGAAATATTAGTATTATTATTATTATTATTTTTTTTTATTTTTGGAATGAAGATGATGATGGGCAAAAAATCGAGATGGCGTATAGGAATCGGTTTTTTATTAACAGAACATGATTAATCATGCAGTAGAATTTTTTTGGAGTTCATGATGATTGTATAAGCCGTTAGGGACTATTTAAATTGTGCCAATGGAAGTATTATAGGCTTTTGGATGATGAAACTAATACACAAAATTAAGACTTTGAGAGACGATTTGGATGTTTCAGTTGACTTGAATTCTATTATGATTGCTCATTGAGAAACAAATAGTTAGAAGTTGAGTAATCAAGGAAAGCTTCATGAAATAATCATTGCATCAGCACAAAATAACTTAAATTTTCTTGAATTTATAAGATTTAGGTATTGGAATTGGAATGTAGTTTTATTTTCTACTCAAAGAAAAGAGTATTGACATTTTCACTTAATAGTTTGAAAGGGATCACATTTTTTTAAAATGAAAAACAAATATCGCAAAATCTGCATTAACTACTTTTGTTAGTTAAGCTCGTAAGCCTCTTATGGCAAAAGTTTAATATACAAATTGAATGCCCGTCAAGATTCAAAACAGATTGAATTCAAACAATTAATGTCTTATCAATTAGCTAATCAAAAACCTTTATCAACTAACAAAACGATGAATCAACTAACTAATTCAGATGGATGTTTTCAATTCCCAAATTTGCAATTTAATAAATAATGCATTTATAAAGTTAAACATCAGAAAAGTTTTGTCCACATCTGAGTCATGGATGTTTTCAATTCAATAAAATATGCATATATAATTATGTAAAATAAACAACAACAAAAAATAAAACATATACACAATCAAAATATTACAAATTTTTTAACTGATATCAAAAAATTAAAAATACCAAACAAAGTGGCTAAATAGAATTGAGGAAATTAAATTAAATTATTTTTAAAATTATTATGAGAGTTTTTAAACAGAAAAAAGATCAATTAAGATAAATAGTCACAGTTGGGAAGTAAAAACATAATTATTCCTATTTTTTCACGTTAAAAAATCTCGCAAATGCAAATACATAGTAGTTTTTTTTTATTTTTTGATAATTTGATGAATCATATTGTGTGAATTCCAATAATTTCATCAGTGAAATTATTGTTTACATTATGACTAAGAGAAAGAGAAAGGTGTTACAAATAAATATTTTTTTTTTTGCTAACATCTTTTCACCAGATTCACTGATTCTAGGAAAACTACATATTATTTAATATTAATTTATCTTCAAGTTTCACTTTATTTTATAATTTTAAATATGTGAAGAATATTTTAATATTTCTGATAAGCCAAATCTGTTAGTATCCTGAAGCACAATACAAATCTTGAATTCAAGTTCGTACGTCAGCTCTTTTGTTTCACTTGATTAATATACACAAAAATACGTTTAAGGTTATTTTATCAATTTTAAGGATGAAAACGGATAAAACATCTTTTTTTTTCAATAAAATGTAATTAGCCTCCTAAAGCATTTATATTCGTTATGTAGTTTAACAATTTACAGGAAACTCAATGTCTTAAATTTTATCGTTCTGCAGTATTGACTAAAGGGATATTTAATTTTTCACTGGTTCGCTTTTTAGTTATTTTTTGCTATCAAATAAAATAATTATTAAGTCACTTTTTCGATATAAAACCAAATACAAGTCTAGATAGACCCGATTTCATTTACATAAGCTTTTATTTGATTTCCAATATATGATACGAGTATTTTTATTATTTTTTTTATATTCATTAATTTCCATTTCACATGAAATATTCAATTAGATTCGCATTCGTAGCTGAAAACCATAATTCTTTTAAAGTTAATAAATGAGGAAATATTATAATAACACTGCTTTTTTAGCGTCTAGCTAAAGTAAAACTTGACTAAAATTTGAAAATAGTATTAGCTTTCTTGCAATAGTACTAGCTTTCAATGAAACATAACAAATTAATGTTGAAAATATATGTATCTTTGAAGCAACCATAAAATTGCATTGTTTTAATTTTTTTTAAACTTTTACAAGAAATAGCAAGCGGAATCTAGCTGAATTTAAGTAGGTAATCAAATAAACGAAAGGTCACGTTGTTATGATAACACAAATCAATTGATTTTATATGGATTGTGAAACTAAAAGTGTTACAAATTTAAAAGCACTTGAAATGATGCTGGTTAATCTGTGAGTATGGAAAAGTTGGAAACTGACAATTACTTATATTTATCTAGAGATCTACATATAAGTGATTTTATATTTTTTTCTTATGTGAAAATAAAACCGATATTTGTACAGTGAAAAAATTATCTGGTTAAGTCAACGGAAAAGCAAGATTTGAAGAAACGGGGATCAATATACGGTCAACACCTCCTTTCTGTTGTTTTTACTAATATATTAGCCGTGTTTTATTGGTACTGAGTATATTACTGAGTTAACATTTTATACTGTAAATAACAACAAACGATTACTTTTATTTACTATTAATAGTTTTTTACTGTTGAAGGGTGAAAAATGTTTATGTTTAGAAAAAAAATTTTCAGTAAACCAAGTAATAAAAAAAACTTTTGCTTATCCTTAGCAATCATTTGTTGTTGTTTCCTGCTCAAAATTTTAATGAACTAAGTACTGAGTTACCAATAAAACACAGCTATTATTCAAGAAGTTCTGTCATTTTGAAGAAATGAATACAAATTTTCATTGAGATATATTGCAAGAAAAAAACAATGATATTAATAAAATAATAAAAACAATGATAGTTTAGGTACACTCTGAGTTAAAAAAAAATTAAGTTTATGGTTACTTCCCCTTAATATCTTTTAAGAAGATGTCACAATTTTGAGTTGAGTTTATATTTAGCTCAAGAATGTTTTTTTTTTTAAGGTTTTTGAGAGCTTCTTAGTTAAAGATATGAAAAGGAGAACATTGTGTGACTTTGTTAAATCCTTTGGATTAGTAAAATCCTTTTCACCCAACTGATTTTTGTTAATTTCAACAGAAAGCAGCTATTAAAGGGTTATTTTTTGTATAACTGGAGGGGATGCAAAAAATCTTTAAGAAAAAAAAAACAGGGAAAACCACTATTTGGACAATATCAGCTTCCAGAAATTCACTTTGATTTGAACTCGATTTAAGACAAATTCTTCTGTTGAGTTATATATCCTCTAAATTACTCTTTTTTTCAATTAAAAACATCTCTTGTTTTTTGATTTTTTAGTTTTGAAATACAACTATTTAAGATATTAAACAGAAAAAATATCAATAAAACAAAACTGTTAGGAATACGTATAAGATATTATAAGGACTTGTTTCATAATATCAGAATAAGTTTTAAGTAAGTATTAAGTACCCCGAACGTTTAGGTTTTTCATAATCTAAATAAGCAATAAAAGTTCTTAGTATTTTTTTCTTATTTTTGTAAGGCATTTACATTAGTAAAAAATATAGGTATGTATCTGGAAAACTGTAAACATAAACGAACTGAAACATTTGAAATTCTGATGTGATACGCTTAATTCATTAATCAAAGGATATTTATTTAAATTAAGTGTGTATTAGAATTAATTGATAACAAGTTGAGTCAGTTATTGTGAAACAAACTTAAAGCCTTTTAGTATAAAATCTACAAAACTTCAAGATCTAGTGTCAGGATTAATCCTGGGCTAACATAACAAAGTTATAACTCTGAGATAACTGGATAAAAATTAACCCTGCAATTTATTAAATGACACGCAAAGTCTTTAAAAATAAAAAGAGACACTATGAATTGCACTATCAAATCTGAGGTGATACCGACATTATTTTTTGAATCACATTAGTTATTGAATCACAAATAGTACATTCTAGCTAAATTCGTTGAGCTGTATGACCTAAAGGACCAATTCGTGTTATATTAAAAGAAATGCAATTATCAAGTTGACAACGATTTTATAGTCTCATATAAACTCTGGAAATACTATTTTTCTTTAGTTAGTTGTTTTTTTTTTGTTTAGTTTTTATAAATTTAAAATAGATTTTATAGTTTCTCACCAGACCTTTGTAGTTTTGCATTTTTACAAAATGTCCTTTGGCTTATATACCAATCCAATTCGAAATGACATTTTATATTTTAATTTATTTATATTTTACACTGTTTTTTTTTTTTTTTTTTGTTTAATCATAAATTTTATTCCTTTCTTGTATCCTTTTCACTTTGCGTCTTTTATTGGCAAATTTTGTATGTGCCAAAATTGTTGTGTCCATGAAAAATGCAGTCATTAAGAAAACAAAAAAAAAAAAAATAATAAATCAACCTAACCAAAGTAGAACCCAGAGAAAAATCAAGAAAAAATGGACAGAAAACCAATATAATAAGTAGAACCATATAATACCAAAAACAGAAATTTGTTAAAACAAAGGGGAAATACAAAAGTTAACAAAATAAATAAAAAAATTAAAATAAAAATAAAATAAAATTAAAAAATAAAAATAAAAATAAAAATAAAAATAAAAAATCAAGAAAAAACAATACTCACAAATAACAGTTAGAATAGAATTAGTTGGTTTATGTCATGGCTATACAAAGGTTCATACATAGGATGGATAAGGACATACAAAGCCAAGATTCATAGATAGATAGATGGTTTTTTTTTTATTTACAAAAGTGGGGTTATGTGCGTATTTATGTTGTTAATTTTTTTTTTTTTTTCTTAAAAAAAATGTTTGATTCTTTTGTTGATGAAAATATATATTTACAAAAGTTCTTCTTTGGTTGTTGGTAGGATATGTATGTCGAAAGATTTTTTTTATTTTTTTTGTTTAAATTTTTTGTTGGGATTTAATTTTTAAATTGAAAAAAATGGAACAAAAATATTGTTTAAAACATTTGTTGTTTTTCCTTTTTTATTTTATTTTGTTTTCTTTCTTTTTGAAACTTGTAAATTTTTTGTATTTAATTTTTTTTTTTCTATTAAATAATCATTTGTTTTGCACTTCACTGTTGTTTTGATTCCTTTTTATTATTTTGTATCTTTTCTTTTTTTTTTAACTTAAAACTTTGTTTTATAAAAACATTTTTTTGTATAGTATTTCACAGTAGGTTATAATTATTATCCATTTATTTAGGTTGAGAAAAAAAATGTAGGGTAATCCAAATGGTGTGTTGATGGGGTTATTCCTTATTTGTTATCCGTGTTTGTGTTTTTATTTTTTGTTTCTTTATTTTTTTTTTCAATGCGGAAATTAATTTCGTTTACGGATTTTTAGACACGAAAAATACGCGTTAATTGGTTTTTATGAGTTTGAAAAAGAGAGGTTGTTGGTATAAGCCGACGCGTCATGCACGAAAAAACCCCTAAATCCGACAACGTCAACGGTAGAAAGCTAACTGTGTGTAAAGGTAAAACTAAAAACTCCTCATCCAAGAGCTCTTCTCTAATGCAGAAAAAGATACTACTTGTAGATTAAACCGTGCCGATCGCCTCGTGTCCGTACCGAGGAAGATACATCCGACAAATAACAACACAATACCAATGGAATTAGGCACTCTAGGTCGCACAACACTAACTTACCAACAATATGCTGTGTGTGATTCCACACGAAAAGATAGAAATATTTATGTGTATATGTATTTGTATCTGAGGTCCAAAGCGAACCATGGATTATATCCATCGCGAACCTCAAGTATGATTCTTCGTCATCACCACGATCATTGGTGCTGCAGAGACCAAGCGCAAGCAGCCATCCGCAACATTCAGCTTAAGAAGAACAAGACGAAAGAACTTCAAAATAGAGATGAGCAAAAAATCACGACCTGTGATTTTTAACCTGTGATTGACAAATCACAATCACTACCTGTGAACAGTTCTCAAATAACCTGTGATTACCTTAACCGTGAATTGGGTATTTACTTTTCACTTTACAGTTCGCATTTCGCTCAAATAGAGCATTTACCCCGAATGTCATTTTCGACAAGTTCGTTTAGGATATGGCGTGATCTCATAGATCAATCATAAAAAAGATCTCTATGTTTTAAGTTTACACTTTACACTAGAAGTGAGGCAAAAATGTTTGTCAAAAGTAAATGTCACAGGTCAAAAGTCATTTTCAATGCGTTTTCGTGAATTCCGCGGAAAATAATTCACGTTTACACTTGACCTGTAGCAAAAAGTTATTTTTTCCAAAATTACAGGTCAAAAGTCATTTTCAATGCGTTTTCGCAACAGTTACTGTGTAAACGTGAATTGTTTTTACCGGAATTTACACAAGTGCATTGGCAATTATAACCTGTGATTTTTCCCAAAACAACTTTTAAACAGTTCTTGTTCTTGTGTAAACGTGAATTCACTTCACAAATGCTTTGGAATTATTTTTAACCTGTGATTTTCCCAAAACAACTTTTGCAATAGTTCTTTTGTGAACGTGAATGTTTTGACCGGAATTCACGCAAATGTTCAGGATTTTTTAAACCCGTGATTTTGTTCAAAATAATTTTTGCACCAATTCTTATGTAAATGTTAGTTATTTAAAGCGGAATTCACGAAAATGCATTGAAAATTACTTTTGACCTTTGATTGGAAAAAATAACTTTTGCAACAGTTGTTGTGCAAACGTGAACTGTTTTTATCGGAATTTACACAAGTGCATTGGAAATTATAACCTGTGATTTTTACCAAAACAACTTTTCAATAGTTCTTATGCAAACGTGAATTGGTTTGACAGGAATTCACTTCACAAATGCTTTGGAATTATTTTTAACCTGTGATTTTTCCCAAAACAACTTTTCAACAGTTCTTGTTCTTGTGTAAACGTGAATTCACTTCAGAAATGCTTTGGAATTATTTTTAACCTGTGATTTTTCCCAAAACAACTTTTGCAATAGTTCTTTTGTAAACGTGAATTGGTTTGACAGGAATTCACTTCACAAATGCTTTGAAATTATTTCAAACCTGTGATTTTTCCCAAAACAACTTTTGGAACAGGTCAAGTGTATAGGTGAATTATTTTAAGCAGAGTTCGAAAATGCATTGAAAATGACTTTTATTTTGGCCAAAACAACTATTTGCAACAGTGTAAAAGTGAATTATTTTAGCCGGAATTCACGCAGATGCATTGAAAATTACTTTTAACCTGTGATTTTGGATAAAACAATTTTTTGCAACGTGAATTGTTTTTACCGAAATTCACGCACGTTCGGTAAAATAATTGTTTTGTTAACCCCTTACAATAACGTATGGCTCCAGAAGAATCACGGTTTGCACCCGAATATTTGCTGTGAAATCGCAGGTTGCCCTGATTAGAATAAGGGGTTTAAAAGTTACTTTTCCCGTAAAATAATAAATTTCTTCCGAAAAATCAAGAGTCGCCTAGACAAAATAATGTTTTCCCCAGTATAATCACTAATGGCTTTGGTAAATCGCGGATCTGTTTGCTTAAACCAGTTTTCCTTGTAAAATCAGCTCCATTGTTTCAAAAATACTCGTATTTGAGCTTCAATAGTGCTTCCTACGTAAGAATGCTACTTTTTTTTTTTTTTTTTTTGGGATTTTCATAAAAAAAAATTGAAATCACGGTTAAAAATCACAGGTTAGAATCACCGTGAATTAAAAATCACAGTCACAGGTATACCTGTGATTGAAAAATCACGACTTAGCTCATCTCTACTTCAAAACATAACACTTACACATTGATAAGTCGAGAGTTTGTTGTGTTTGTAATTTTTGTGTTGCTTTACAATAATTCGCATTTCTCGTCATGATTCTGTATAGTCTTCTTCTGAATGAACAAAAAGTTCGAAATTGATGAAGACTTGTTGCTTGTTGCGTACCGGTGAGCGATGGTGCGTAGCGAACAGTATACAACTTGTTTTTTTTTTTTTCTTTTTTCTATATTTTATTTTTTATTTGGGATTCTTTTGCACATCCAGCTTACAAATACACATGCAGGCCGTGAGCAACTTGACCTAGAAAACATTATTCCTGTTATTTGAGAATGTTGCATATGCATGAGCTAATCCAGACTCTTTTAATTTTGGGAGACATGTTGCAGAGACGAGACTTGTTTTGTAATAAGAAAAATATTGATACAAACGATGAAGACGGTATAGTAATGTAAATAACACAGTAAGTTATATTTGAGTGGTGGTGAAAAGAGTTAATACATTGTATTAATGGTTTGTATGGATAAGTTTGTCAAAATTTAATTTTTTGTAGTTTCTTTTGGGGATTGGTTAGAACCCAATTTTTTTTGAAGGGACACATAAATATGTCTGTTCTACTTCAATAATCTTATTGAATAATGTATGTTTGAACATTTATTGCTTCATAATTATTTGTATTGTATTGTCAGTAAAATGTTATGCGTGCGGATGATCATGAACAAGTACAAGTGAGTAAGATTCCTCGTATAGGAGTAACAGAAGGGCTTACAATAAAAGTTGGTTTACACCAGGCAAAACCTTGAGCAATATAATTTTATCACAGTTTTTGATTATCTGTTTGGAGATAAGGTGACGGACTCAGACGATATTTATGTTATATATTTATGTTAGCTATAACTTTGGGGAAATAACTTAGGTATTCGGTCAAACCAATTGTTTGGGAGATATAGATCAATTCTCGTTTTAAAAAATGGCGGATTTTACCAGGGGGTAGTGTCCCAAAAACCAGGACTCAAGCTTTTCTAATACCCTTCTTTCAGATTTGAAAAAAAAACCAGTCTTAAATGTCTTGAAGTCACTGCTATTGTAATAGGTACCATATCTAATAATCAAATGCTCATGAATAGTCTACCACCTCCCAAGAAACGTGGCTATTAATGCAGAAAGGGCAAAAAATCAATCGAACTATTTGTTTCTCAAAACAATCTAACTTCAAAGTCCACGTCTTTGCATCATTCAACAGGACTATAGGATAGTAAGATTTTTGTTTGGCTATTTGACCAGAAAATCTAGCTATTGGCAAGGTTATTTTTACGCTTAAATTCAGCGCTGGTATTGTTGTCTGTATAGCCTCAGACATGAAACAATTCAAAACAGTCAGGTCTTTGGACTTTTTCTGAGGTCAACTCGGTAAACCCCATTTGTGGAATATTGTAGTTGTGACCCCATTCAAGATCATGGCAATCACTGCTGGTAAAACGCTCAGTGGCATGGAAAAAGTGCTTACATTAAGCCCGTTCCGATAAATCAATAATATTACTTCCCACACCAAAAATCTAAATAAGTCATCAATTGTTGGTGGACTTAATTCATTCATTAACTTTTTTTTCAAGCTTTTTCACCATGATGTGATGATATTAGTCTCCAAATTTAATATTAATTTTCATTTTTAACAGTCAGTTACCTATGAGGTGCTTTTGTCAACAAGCAAACAAACATTTTAACTAAGAGCAAATACAATTTGCTTTGTAAGTTCTAATGATACATATAACTTATTTATAATCATTTTCATTGGGCTTCTTCGTTTTGGTATAATCATTTTATAAAAGAAAATTTTTGATTTTTTTTCTGTAGGTATGCTTTAAACTTTTATCCTTGGAACGTTTTCTTCTTTGGTGGGGTTACGGTACACAATTTTTCTTCATAGTCATTGGATATGGAAAGCCAAAAAATGGCTGTAAAAGTGTAACAAAAATTGTTCCTTAAATAAATAAATTTGTGGCAGGAACCTAATGAAGAAGTTAGTTACTAACAATTCTCAACCATTCTTATGTGCAGGGATAGGATCTTGTGGACCTAAAAACTTAAAAAAAGGCAAAATAAAACTCCCAAAAAGGCATAAAAAGGCATTTATTGAGAAAAGAATAAAATATAAAAATTAATTGCAGTAATTTTGAACAATCATGAGTTTTTTTTTAAATTTTCAGTTAACAAGCGCCTGCGATTGTCCCTTAAGAGTGCTCTAAAGGAGCTAAAATATCTCTCTACATCTGTAGAGACGACTGGACCCCAATTAAAGAACTCGACATAGCCCACTTCAACATTTGACGGGAGCTCTGAGGTCGAACTACTGCATACGTTCGTTAACGTTTTGACTATTGCTTTCTCTATTTAATTAGAAGAAAATGATAGAGACATAAAGCGTCAATACGTTAACGTACGTATGGCGTAGTTCGACCCCTGCAGGGAGAAAAAATAAGGTATGAACCACCTTATTTCTGGTAAATTTAACTTTAATGTAAAGTTTAAATAGGGATGACTCCCCAATAAAATGGAATTTACCTTACTTTTCTAGTAAATTTATAGCTTATGATTAACTTTACAGTAAAGCCTTTTTTTGTATGAATTTCTAATAGAAATTACTAGAAAGTTAGGTACATATTTTACCTTACTATAAGGTTGAAAATATTGATTTTTAAAGTAAATTAAATTTCTCTATGGAAGGTATATAATTTATCTACAGATTGAATCAAATAAAGTCAATTTCATTTTTATTGATGACATTTTTATAAATAAAATAAAAAAGGTAATTTTTGTAATTATTGAAAAGCATAACTAGGTAACACGAACTTAATCCTCAAAGCTATTTAGAAGTAAGTAACGTATGACCCTGTTATGTTTTTCAATAATTACATGTATTACTATATTATAATTTTTGTAAGATGCAAACAAACAATTTTATTTAGGAAAATATCATCAATAAAAATGTAATTGACTTTATTTGATCCAATTTTTTTTCTAATTCTTCATGAATTAATTAGATTGAATGATGTTAATGCATATGGATACTCATATATAATTCTAACACAAGAAAAAAATTTGCTATCCGTAATTACGGAGCCAATAATAACGCACAAAAGAACACAAAAAGTAATGAAAACATTTCACTTATAAAAGAAAAACACAAACGGGAAAAGAAATTTTTACATTTTATTTCTTTATTAATTATTCCGCACCCGGACACCTAAAAGCTTTGACAAAAAAAAAATCCAAAACAAATGGAAAACAAAATGGCAGGCTTTTAAATGACAGCAATTAAGATATGGGGAAAATTCCTAGAATTAGGTGATATTATGACCTTAGTGTAAGGTAAAACTTATTCATAGAATAGTTAAATTTGTAAAATATGTTTTACTAGAATCTTAAAGTGAAAAAAGTCTTACACTTTTTTTTATGAAGGTTTGTTTTACTCTACGTAAAGAAAATATTGCTACTCGTAAGGTATATACTACTTTATTTTGTTCACCATAATTGTCTTGTAAAAATTACTTTACGGAGCCAAGAAATGTTCAATACGTAAGGTAAATTTTACTTAAAATCTAGGGCTCTTTACTTTAATTTCCTTACTAGTCATATGGAGTATAAAATACTAGATTAATTTTTCTCCGTGTGGATTTGTGTTCCAATGTATTACGCAATTTATTTGTTCAACTCTTTCGAGTCCCTTATTTGCCAAAAAAAATTGATCTGTATTTCTCAAAAACATCTTTTGCGTCTGCCCCTTTCGCAGCTTCCAAATTTCTCTTGATTATGTCCAAAATCTGGAGAACTTCTTCAAATCGAGTATTGTAAATTTAGTAAGTTAGCTTTTGAACTCTGATACGTGTCGGTTTTCGGCCGCGCAATAGAACGTAGAAGACAATAAATGGTAGCAATAGCAGACAATCAAGTTGCATAGGTAGATCTTTTCATTCGAATTTTGTTTGTGTGGGGTAATTTAATTTAGTTAGCTTTTTGTTTGTATATTTGAGTGTTTTGTGTGTAGGCATTACCTTTAAGACGCTTAAAAGATAAAAAAAAACATAGGAAAAGACAAAAAAAGGCAATAACAAGAGAAAAGGCAAAAAAGGCACTAACGAAAGAAAAGGCAAAAAAAAGGCAAAATAAAATACATATATTTGGCACGAGGGGGACGTGAAACGTGTTTGTTTTTAATCTATAATGTCGTGCGATTAAGTAAGAAAAAAAGGCAAATTCCACAACATCCTATTCCTGCTTATGTGTATTTAATTTACCTAAGTTTGAATTTTAAAATCATATAAAGGACTTCAACATTACAGGGATCTTCCAAACGTTTGATGATAATTTGTCCCTAGATTAACTATCTGAAGAATCTGTTGTTGCAAAGGCTTTGACTTTCATATAGACCAAAGTCGATAACGTCAAGTCGTTCTTGATTGATGTCTCACATGATTCATTTTTAAAGAGTTTAAATTTTTTTGTAAATAAACTGCATCTTAAGTTATGCTTACAAACGTCATATTACCTAAATGACACTCAAATGTCGATTTTTTCTTATTAATTTTAAACTAATTTGATGTTGCTTATTTCTTAATCAAATTTCAATGCGGTCTGTATTTTCAAATTGACTCGTAACGAGTTCTCAATCATTAATAAACTATTTTGTGCATAAACATGGTCACTCATTATATTCGTCAAGCTGCAATGAATATCTGAAACTCCTAATTGCAATTCCTTTTTTTTTTAACTCAAGACGCGGCATCATTCAATTTAAATATATTCCGCCTAAGGCGCTTAATTTAATTGCAGCACCAAGAACTCAACATTACATCCCTACAACAACCAGTAGTCTCTAAGAGGAAACCATGAAACAATCAATTGGTCAATTTTCCAAAAACCAGTCTCATTTCTATACCTCACGGAATGAACTAATACCTAGGGGAGGTTTGTTATAGTTGTCTGTGGGTAATTTGTTATGTTTGTTTGCAAATATTATTGCAATATACCCGCAGCCTATACTTGACTCAAAGGTAAAGTGTCACCTGAGAGAACTCAACTTGTCGGATCATAAATTTAATTTTTAAAACAAAAGTAAGACGTACTACCTGTTGAGATTCAAAAACAAAACAAAAAAAAACCAAAAACCTTTTCATATGCATCGGAAAAAGACACGGTGGCGAGGTAAAATTTTATTGTTTGCAGCATTTCACGGAAGCTGCAATTTTGTGTCAATTCGATTTTATTGCTTTATATGAAAGGTACCTGTGGGCCACCACGTTTGTTATCTTTATTTCTAGCTAAAATTTTAGATCTTTGTTGTTTAAGTTGTCACTTGCTCAGCATGACAGGTTGCCAAAATATTGGATTTTTCAATTGTCATGGTTATACATAAAATTCTGAAAATTTTGTGGGAAAAATATGCAAACAACTGCGTACCAGGTAACGAAACCATTGATATAGACCAATTTGAAACGGTTGCCAATTTGCAACAGAGCGGCAATGTTGTTAGAAGAACTCTTTTGTTATTGTTTATTTTTTTGGCAATTTTTTTTAATTATCAAATCAATTCATTTAAGTTACTGACAGTACAGAGTGATATAATGCAGTTACCACAAGAGACTCTTCCTACCATCAAATGTATAAATCCTATATCACAAATCACACATTTTTTGTGCCTGCAGCTGAACTAATATAATTTGAAAATATTTACATTCATGTTTGTGTGTGCGTGATATTCATAATTCGCATAAATAAAAACCGGAAATAGGTCAGCCAGAACCGGATCTTGTCGTTGGTATGGAGGAGCTGTTTGGCTGTGCTGCTACCCACTGCAGCGAATAATGTCGTAGCATGCGGAGCCATCATCATCATCATCATGATCATTTTCGCAGTAGCAATGTTATAGAGATACCTACAGCATCATTTTGTATCTCAGGAATATATAAAGGTGATGAAGTTAATACTTACTTTAAGAACAGGGTGTTTCAGGAACGGATAACGAAAATTGGATATCATTATAACTATGACTTGAAATATTGTACTTAAAAGGTACACTTTCGGGACACATTCGAGACACCTTTGGAACACATTCGGGACACGTTCAGGACACATTCGGGACACGTTCGGAACACGTTTGGGACAAATTCGGGACATGTTCAGGAGGACACATTCGGGACACATTTGGGACACATTTGGGACACATTTGGGACACATTCGGGACACGTTCGGGAAACATTCCGGACACATTCGGGACACATTCAGAACACGTTTGGGACACGTTGGGGACACATTCGGGACACGTTGGAGACACATTCGGGACACGTTTGGGACTCAAAATATATTATAATCAATTTATCTTCATGCCATTTATGTAGAATTGTTATTAAAAAAAAAGAAGTTCGTTTCTCAGCTCTTTTGTTTAAACCAGGTCACATATTTATCTAATTTATATTCGTAAAGTCTAGTAGGTAATGCATGGAGGAACTAAAGTAAAAACTATTGTACTGCAAGTTAAGGGTTCGTAATTCGAATAACGATGATGGAGTTATCTCAAGGTACAACCTGCAGCGATTTGCTTCTCAAATTAGAAAATTGAAACTTTCATTTTAGGATCAAAATTGATTGTATATGAGCGAAATGTTTGTTCTGTATTGGTTTTTCTTCTTCTTCTTCCTTTTTCTCGGCGCTGTTATGATCTCGATGTCGAGGGGATCATAACCTTCCCACGTTACTGCTTCACACTAGTGATCCGCCTGTGGGGTTCGCCGGGTTGACCTCAGAAATCGGCGGCAAGCCTCCCGGTTTTGTTTTGTTCCGTTTCTGAGGCCAACTGAATGCTGGTGTTTTTGCATTTGCTTGTACCAGGAGTTTTTAGGCCTACCTTTCTTTTTATTTCGTGTTGGAACGTTATATGATATTGCTTTTTTGACGGGGTTCTCAGGATCTCTCCTTTGAACATGGCAATACCAACTGAGTCGGTCGTGTTCAATTTTTTGGGAGATGGTATTTTTAACATGAAGGCTTCCTCGGATCTTTGTACTTCTAATTCTATCAAGCTTTGTTACTCCTGCTGTCATGCGAAGCATCTTCATCTCAGCTGATTAAAAAAAATACGTTTACCTTGGCACATATGTACATATGAAAGCCCTCCTTTTGAATAAAAAAAAAATATTCATAGAAACGTTTTCTTGATTTCTGACCTTCTCGTAAGCCGATTGCAACGAAATTTTTTTTTTTTTTAAAAGTTCCTGGATTAAAAAAAAAAAAAATTTATATAAAAATAAATCATTTTTTTTTAAACAGCTTCAAAAATTTCAGAACGTTTGGAAAAAAAATGTCTTGTTTTGTCCGTATTATACCTACTTCTTTTTTCACACATTTTTAATCCAAAAAATTAGATGATTGTGTTAGAAAGACAGCATTTTTTTTTCAACGAAACAGATACATTCGTGCATTTTCGAATGACAATTGTTGAAAATTTACAAATATTGATTACTTTTATTTTCTTTTTTTATGGTCCTAAAACGCAACCACGGGCTTTAAGCCCGTATGATACTTCTTTTTTTTTCGCTTTTTTTAATTCAAAAAATCAGATAATTGTTTGAAAAAGACAAAACGTTTTTTTATAACGACACAGATACACAAAATCAAATATGAAATAAACAAACTTAAATTGCTTTGATTTTTAGAAAATGTTAAGTACTTTTGTTGTGACATTTTTGGCTTTTTGTTTATTTTGTTTGAGCGCTCACTCTTCATTAGATTTTGTATTTAAAAAATGTTGTACTGCTCTGTTTTCTTTTTTTAATTATTAAAAGTAAAAGAAAAAAAAAAGTATCATACGGGCTTTACAAGGAATCAAATTGCAAACTAGTTTGGAGCTTAAATCTTTTCAATAATGTATTTTCGTTATTTAAAAACAACTTTTAACCCTTTCGAACCCAAGCTATGAAAATCAATATTAAAAAAGGTTTTTTTTTCCAGTATTATCGTGTTAAAAACATCTCAACTAAGAAATATGAATAGCAAAAAATTATTTTCCAAAATAATATATAGCAAAACTAATGTGTTACTCTCATGTTAAATGTAAGTAACATGCACTGCCTATGACCACCAAAAAAAGTTGGACAACTGAGAAAATAATTTTTTATAGAATAATAATATTATGCTGCTTCTTCTAAGCCAAAAAAGAAAATACTTACTGGATTAACATTTTTTATATTTATAGTTAGATATTTGACTAACTTTTTGTACTAATCCAGTAACTAGGCATTATTATCTTTCAATTGAGCCATCGAAACCTAAAAAATTATTTAATGGAATATTTTTAAACATATGAGAGTAACACTGGGTCAGAAAGGGTTAATTAATTTAAATAAAAATTATTTTTTTTAATTAAATAAAAGGCTTTATCATTCTTAGCTACTTTTATCATAAGATCTGTCAGTATCTTGTTAGTTATCATACAATATGAAAGAGGAAAACAAAATAAATACGTTTTTGCTGTAGTTGTTTCTTAAGTTTATAATTTTATTTTTGTTAAAATATAAATACATATAGGTACTACTATGTAATAAGACGCGTATAATTGTATTTCTATGTATTTCATGACACCCTGTTTAAAAAAAAATCACAAATAAATAAAAAAAAACGAATTGTTTAGTTGATCTAAAACTAGGTAACTTGAACGAAAGCAGAGCACAAAAATATTTTTTCTCCATAACATTTGTATGAATGCATTGTAATTCATTCAACAGTTGCAGGAGTCCCAACTCTGGCAACAACTGATGATATTGAATTCTTTTTGCCGTCTTTTCTGATGTCTGTGCTTATAAACTAACTTACGTTACAGAGATCCAATTGGTTTTTGTGTCTGAAATCCTTTCCTGATGTATGTATTTGAACTCTAAGAAATATAGCGATTGCAATAGAGATAGAAATACGACAATATACACTAATGAGAAGTAAAATGCAAAATACAGTAAGCGACTTAATTGTATGTCCATTATTTATTTATTTATGTTTTTTTTACATGATAATATGGAATGAGAGTAAATATTCCTGAAAATGATTAAAATCTCAACAACAACATTTTTTACATTAAGGCCCAATTTATTCACTCTCCATTATATTTAAAGGCTCCATTAAAAATTATAAAACTGTCAAATCGCATACACATTTTAAAATTTCCCTTTTTTAATGGAGACTTTAAATTTAATGGAGTGTGAATAAATTGGGCCTAAGTGATTAGCGAGGTATGAATTCTAAAAGTTTTTGTTCTAAGTATGTTTTTTAGTGGAGTAACTAAAGCAAATTATTAGGGAATCCGGTCGAACAGCTCTGATTTTGATAATCTTTTTTTACAAACGTCGTAATTGAAAATACTTTAAAGCCGATGTTGCTGTATTATTTTTTTTAAATTAAAATTAAATTTTTTATGAACAAAACCATTTTTTGTGCTTAAATTTCATAAAGTAAATGATACCAAAAGATTCTTCATGTAATTTAAGGAAAAAAATATATGGGAGTAAAAGACAATCTTCCATCGTTTAAGGGATACATGTAATTTTCTCACAAACTGACTTCAAACACTAAAAAAAATATTTTGAACACAACGGCAATACCTATAATATTTACATACACGTTTTTTAAAAGCCAGAATCTCATTTCTATCTGTAAAATTTAAATCCGCTAAATTTAATCAAGAGTTTTTAGAGAATTGCCCTCAACTAAGAATTTTGGAAAAAAAAATTTTTATTAAAAAATTTTAAATACCTTTTTTCAAACTTTTTCGCAGTTAAATATGAATTTATTTTAAAAAAGTTTTTAGCCATAACTTTTGCTATTTAACTTTCAACAATAAGAGCTATTGAATGAAGAAGAAATGTTGAACTTAAAAAAGTTAAGTTAATTTTTTTCAAAACTTCTATTTAAAAAAAGTTCTTCGTAAATGAAATGCTTTTTAATTTTTTTCATAAACTGTAATATGTACATATTGACATTTCCTTTTATAATTTCAAATCATAAAAAATGTGCCCAAAAAATTTGAAAAACAAATACATTTGATATTACGAAAAAGTTTTAAAAACGACATGTTAAAATTTTTTCAAAAATTTTTTTTTCACAAATCTGAGTTTAATTACCATTCTTTTTAAAGCCCTTCATTCAATTTACTTAATTTTACAAATATGAATAAGCTTCTAGCTTTTTAAAAACGTATATTTAAATATTGTAGGAGTTGCCGTTGTGTTCATTTTTTTTGTGTTTGAAGTCAATTTATGAGAACATTGCATCTATCGCATAAACGATGGAAGATTGTCCCTCACTGCCATATATATTTTTTTTTCCTTTTATTTCCTAGACAATCTTTTGACATCAATTAATTTATGAAATTTAAGAAAATTTTTTTTGTTCACAAAAATCTTCAATTAAATTTAAAAAATCAAAACGGCAACAGCGGCAATTTTTAATCTATATACTTTAAAAATCAGAGCTGTTCGGCCTGGTTATCTAATATTGCCAGTTTTTGAGCTTTTGTTGCTATTTAATTACCATTCTTTTTAAAGCCCTTCATTCAATTTACTAAATTTTACAAATATGAATAAGCTTCTAGCTTTTTAAAAACGTATATTTAAATACTGTAGGAGTTGCCGCTGTGTTCAATTTTTTTTTTTTTTTGTGTTTGAAGTCAATTTATGAGAAAATTGCATCTATCGCTTAAACGATGGAAGATTGTCCCTCACTCCCATATATATTTTTTTTCCTTTTATTTCCTAGACAATCTTTGGACATCAATTAATTTATGAAATTTAAGAAAAATTTTTTTGTTCACAAAAATCTTCAATTAAATTTAAAAAATCAAAACGGCAACAGCGGCAATTTTTAATCTATATACTTTAAAAATCAGAGCTGCTCGGCCTGGTTCCCTAATATTGCCATTTTTTGAGCTTTTGTTGCTATTTAATTAAAACAAAATTCATTAATAATATTGTTACTAGCTAAATTTATATTCTTAAGCAAAGAATAAAAGCAGTTACAAAAAAATGCGAAAAAAAATTAATTGGAATTAAGTAATTTAATTATACAATTATATAATTATTATTTTATATACAAACCCTTTGAAATGCATCCAAATTAGTTATGTATATTTGTTTAATAAAATATATGCAAATGTGTTTCGACTGAAATTAAGTCAAAATACAGTGTAATTTAATTATTTAAACCCAATTTTCGGACTTCATGCTGTTCAATGTCGAAATGTTATTAAATTAAAAAAAAAGTTCGCTGCTCAGCTCTTTTGTTTAAACATACTTTTCTATTTCAAGTTTAAATCAAAGATAAACAAAACTACGGTTAATGCAAATGCAAAAACTTATGGATTCCTTCATATATTCGTCATGGAGTACAACATTGGGTCTTATAAGATTTACATATATAAGGGGGTGGAAAGTTATCTTCTGAAAATCCAAGATCCAAAAATCCTTTGATTTTATTTCAAGCGCCAAGTGTTTGTACAATATTTTGTTTATTTTATGTGAGTTTATATCAATAATAAAAGTTATCAAAATTAATGATCTGAAAAATAAAACTATAATGTAGGCGCTGTCGCTGACTGTAGAAGTCGACCGCGTCGAATATGACTGTCAGATTCAAATTTCAATACCCCCAGCTTGAATGTTTTATATATCTACCATAGTGAAGTGGGTATACCAACTCTATGGCTGCTTTATAGCATTCATCTGTCTCCCTGGCTCTGGGTCCATTATCAAGAGCAAGTTCAATGACAAAACAAGAACAACTGAAGCGGCGAATGCGTTCGTTCGTTCGTTCGTTTTCGTTGCGCGTTTTAGTTGGATCCAGTGCCACACTACAACTCAACTGTTTGGATTCATCTGTGTTAATGTATTTTTCTGTGTATCTCTGTTGTGTATCTTTAGGCCAAAACTATCTGTACCAAAAAAAAAAAAAACCCGACGGAGTGCTTGTTGTTGGCTATATCTACTTAAGCCGCTGTTTTCTGCTGATGATAGTGATGAGGAGGACTACTATGGCTTAGCAGAGTTGTTGTTGTAAGTTTTTGGAGCCCACGTTACTCATGCAGACAGCGTCACGAAACTTCTTCGAGCGCACAGCTCTTTCAAAGATTTTGGGTGGGGGCCGCTCCAAAGCTGGTTTTGTGTATTGTGTGTTTCTTACTCTCCCAATAACGGTCGTCTTCATACGTTTGGTTGGTAGGTAGGTATTTTTAGGCCGGACGGGATTGGTGTGTGGTGAAATATAGTATTATAACGGTTCAGCATTTTTACTGTCTTTTTCTGATTTTTCACTTTTGTTTGAGGGTGCGCACCTCTTATTTAATTTTTGTTTTTTTTTTTTTGTTCTTTTTTTTGTATATTTTGTCTTCATGTGAACTCAAAATTATGCCCACAAAGAGAATCTTAAAGACCTCTCAGAAAAGGGCCACGCATTTTGAGATAAACCGTATTTAGTATTTAGTGAGTATAGTGCTGCATTGCTATGCTGATGTACTGTTATTGAAGAATGCTATTGACCCATTGCATATAAGAGGTAGCACTTAGAGTATTATTTTTGGGGATAGCTTTGAGATAAACAAAAAAAAAAAAACAATAAACAAGAAATCTTTACCGGAGGTACGTTACTTCGGTAATAGATGCACCATGCTGATGATGATGCATATCTGAAGTTCTTTAGGTCTCTAATGCATTATAGGGCATTCAAACAACTGCTGGCAGTAGACAGGTACAAGGGATTTATTGAATTTCATCTACATATACGTTCAACGTTGAAAAAAAAATATATAATTAATCCAATGGTGTGTCATATATTAAAGCATACGTCAGGCGTCACAAATTGCTTAAAGGAAAAAGGCGGCCCAAGGTGTCTATTAAATCGGGAACAAACTCTATACAAACAACGTATTCAATTATTAAAAAATGATGTTAGTGTTTTTGGTTTGTTTGTTTTGTTTTGTTAAATATTGAGGTTGAAGTTTTCAGAGGCGTGACGTGATGTTTAAGCACAGATTCATTAGGATAAATCAAGTTAAGATATGAGAAAGCATTTAGTATATAACCTGAAATTTCAATTTAAGGGCTATAAATATTAATATTTTCAGTGTAATAAATACCTTATATTTTCATATGTAAGATTGAATTAGACATGTCAACTGACCTAGTTAGGGAAAACCAAAATGATTAATTTTTTGATTAATACAAACTAATAACCTCCTCACCCTGGAATCAAACAATAGCATGTTATTAAAAGTTATGTTTATGATTCCTTGAACTTAGTTGAAAGCAGATTTTTTTTATCAAATCTAAAAGAAGGATATCAGAAAAGCTTAAATCGTGGCTCTTGGCCATTTAGAAAAATACATTTGCTTTTTTTCGCATAACAATTAACGATACCTAACATAATACTAAAATAGAAAAGTTTACTTTTTTTCGAAAACGGCTTTTCCAATTTTCACTGAAATGTTTGTGTTTACTGTCGCATAATAGAAAATGTATTTTGTCATAAAATCGATATTTTGACCTCGTTAATAACTGAACCTATTCCAATGAAAATTTTCATAAAGATATGTTTTATTTACCTTAGTAAAAAATCAAGCAATATTTTCAAAAAAAAAAAAGTACTATTTTGCGTTTTTAAAATCGTTTCAAATATTTTTTCTTTTGATTTTTTTTTTTTGAAAACGGTTCTATGATTTTTTTAAACTGCAGTTTTGTGTGTAGTCAGGCGCGGATCCAGAAATTTTGTTTGGGGGGGGTCATAACACTCTTTAATCTCACTGACCGAGATGAAAAAAAAAGACAACCAAATTCAAATTTTTATAAATATGTTTTTAATTTGAACAAAATCATTTACATATAAATCATTTACATATAAATTATTTATGTACATATAAATTATGAAAACTTAACAAAAAAAAAACAAAAAACTTAGTTGAGATTGTGTATTGGGCTGGAATTGTTTACCATTAAAAGGTCACTAGAGTTGGTATTGTTTTTACATTTGAATAAACCTTCACTTTTGGCTTCGAAAGATATTTTTTGGTATTTTTAAAAAAATGTAGGTATTCTATATTTATTTTAAAATATGATAGGTAAAGGTAATTAGAAGACATAACATAGCTTTAAATTTTCTTAAAAAAAAATAAATAAATTAAAGAGAGATAAACTAAACAAATGTGATGTGTTTGTTACGTGGCTAAGGCAAAAAAGTGACAATATGATTGATGTTAGGAAAGTTATGATTTTTATCTGCATATGCATATGCATTCAAATAAATCGAAATTAATTTTTTTTTATTTTGTACTCCAAAAAATCGATTGCTAGACACCTCTAGAATATGCACACCAAATATGAACTCTTTATATTAATGGGAAGGTCCTCCGCTTCGCAATTTTCCATTTTTACATCAAGCTTTTACTAAAAAAAATCATTTTTATCATTATCATTAATGACTTTTTAGCAAATTTCTTTACAAATTCTTGAAGGAAATTGAACGCTCTAAAAAAGGCGCCTTGAACAATTTTTTGTTTATCTAACCGTTTAATATAGGTATATTTGAGGTCCAAATATCGAGAAAATCTTTAAAAATTCGTATTTTGTGCTTAATTTTTTAACAAATTGACAAAATATAATCAAACGCACAAGACATATTCTTGTAGCAAACAGATTGCTCCACAAAAGAGGTCTTGGTAATTTTTTTTAATTTATCTAACCATTCTAAAGATGTTCGAGGTCAAAGTTAAAATAAATTATAAAAACATTTTTTACTTTTAAAAATTATTCAGTTCACTGAAAATTTATTATTTTTAAATTAGCAAGTTGTATTTTTGTAGGAGCTTAACGTTCTACAAGAAATTCCTTAGCATCAAATTGATTGCTTTAACCGTTTAGAAGATATTCGTATCCAAATCATCCAAATATCTTATCCCATTAATATTTTAAAATAATCGATTTTTTAAAGGAAATTTTTGCCAAAAAATTAAATAAAAAAACAATCTTTCGAATACTTATAGTTTTATATTTTTTATGTGTAGTGTACTTCCTGGCAATGATAACAAGATAATTTTCTTCAAAATCTATGGATAAGCTTTAAAGATATGATAATTTTTGTAACGATCAATATTTTCGACTCTTTTTGTTACTTTTTGCGTTTTTGTCTCTAACTTGAAAAGGAAGCCGAATTTAAAAATTTGTATTAAGTAATTTTTTGTAGATAAATTAAATTTCCTATCGATTATATCCTTTTAATTTTTTTTTAAATTTAGATATTCTAAAAAACTTAAGAAAACTATTAAATTATAAATTAGCAAAATTATTAAGAATACATATTTGTATCTTTTTTATATGTATTTAATTTAGTTTTATTTTATTTTTTGAGAATGTATGCTTGGAGTTTTGGGGGGGGGGGGTCATGCTTTATATTGACTTTATGAAACCAACCTTTACAATTGAACAAAAATTAGCAAAATTATTAAGAATACATATTTGTATCTTTTTTATATATTATTTAGTTTTATTTTATTTTTTGTAAATGTTTGCTTGGAGTTTTTGGGGGGGGGGGGGGGGGTCATGCTTTATATTGACTTTATGAAACCAACCTTTACAACTGAACAAAAATTAGCAAAATTATTAAGAATACATATTTGTATCTTTTTTATATTTTATTTAGTTTTATTTTATTTTTTGAGAATGTTTGCTTGGAGTTTTTGGGGGGGGGGGGGGGGTCATGCTTTATATTGACTTTATGAAACCAACCTTTACAACTGAACAAAAATTAGCAAAATTATTAAGAATACATATTTGTATCTTTTTTATATTTAATTTAGTTTTATTTTATTTTTTGAGAATGTATGCTTGGAGTTTTGGGGGGGGTCATGACCCCCACGACCCCCCCCCCTAGATCCGCCACTGTGTGTAGTTTAATAAATTTCATAAAAATGGCATAGGTTAGGTACCCTTTTTCTTGGAAAATTATTTTTTATAAAGGATTTTTTGAATTACAAGTGAATGGCATATACTTCGTAAATTTTTAAGTAAACCTAACTAAATTAATTTTTAAGTATAATTAAAAAAACAATCTTTAATTTTGTTTACATTTCTTATACAATTGCTTTTATAATTTATGTGATTTTTTTCTTCTATGAATTCTTACAATTAAAAGCTTTTACATTCTTAACACTTAAGACTTGCATTTTATTTTATTATTTTTTATTTAATTCGAGCATCTTTTAAAAAGCTAATGTCCTCTATATGAACAACATTTAGAATACACTAATAGCGTTAATAGTATTATTTCAATAGATACTTCTTGTTTTATACAATCATGCTTTATTTGAACTGAAATTGGTATTTAATGTATTTCTTCTTTTTTAGAAATTCTTTCCAAGATTTTAAGCTGGTTCACTTCTATCTAAGCACTCTTCAATACCTATTTTATACCTTTATTTGGTATTTTTTAAATCGGTTTTTTTTTTTTAAAAAGGTTTACTTGATGCCGTTTAGTACTGGGTTCGAATCCAAATGCAGCCATTACGAGTACCTTTTTCTCAGGGATACCGTCACTTGCGAAGAATCGACAAAGTGGAATAGTCTAAGAGGCGGCCGTCGAAATACTTGTTATCAAACGAAATTTGAGTTGAAACTGAAAATACAAAAAAAGAGTTGTAACTGATAAAATGTGATTTTCTTAGCAAAAATAATTATAAATTGATTTTATTGTTTTATCTACTCGGTTATTTTTAAGAATAAGAAAACATTAAATCCACAGGTATAGCCGATCCACAGTAGTTACTCAATTTTTTGTATTTTATTTCCAAAGCAAAAACAAAACAAATACTTCTTTATCAAATTTGTTTTTGTTTTGCGTTTAAATTAAAAAATAAGTACATAAGAATACCTACTCAGTTGTAGAAAAAAAATACGGCTATTAATTTATGCTTCTTTATAAAAAAACACACAGAACCTCTAATTCGGAAGCTAAAAAATTGCTTAATTAACCTTCAATATACATAAGAAAAACCTGTAACACATCACCTCAATTTATTCCCTAATTTATATCATTTTAAGAGAAATCATTCCCTAAAGTAGGTATATTTTAGCATTCAATTAAGAGTTACGTCATAAATAAATCTATCTATTTGTCCTCATTTAATTAAAATATCCCACTCAATAAAACCACAAACAAATCAGTGCCTTTTAAACAAAAATCTAGGTTAAGAATATCTATTAAAATCAATAATTTATTATAAAATCAACTTCTAAAAACTCTTTTATATTTATATGAATAGCCCTCATAACAATAATTCTAATTCATGAATAATAATTCTGCCATAAGACCACACTCTTTGGTTTGAATCTAAAAGTGAAATTAAAATTCTTCCGTGTTCCCACCTCAAAGAGGTGGTTTTTGATTGTTTTTTTTTTTTTTTTTTTAAATTTTTCTGTCCACCTCAATTTGTGTTTGGATAAATTTTGTATCCATATTGTACTAACCATAATGTCACAGAAAGAAAAAACACATCAAATGATCATGATAATATTCAATTCCCATCGCATCCAATCTACGATTATATTATACTCGTATACTAATCCAAACCAACTATATTTCAAATGCACTTTCGGTCTTCTTCAAGCCACAATGGCATAGATATTAGCTGTTAAGATATATGTATGTTAATAGTCTATTGTGTATGCGTGTTCTAAATTGTGTTTTGCCTAGGCTTTTTTACAAAAAAAAAAAAAAAAAAATAAACGTGATCAAAATACGAAAAAAATAAGTTTTGAGTGCAATTACTACGTCAGTTCCGGATTAAACTCGCATCATGAAAAATAGTATAAAAATAATGAGTAATTGCTGAACGGAATCCAAGTGGCGCAAACCATTTGCAAGTTTAACCACGATTTGCAGCAAAATGTGAACCACAAATAGCTACTAGCTAGTTTGGGAGTTATCGAAAAAAGTCTATTTTTCTTGCATTTGTTTTTTATCCTAATGCTTAGTACTGATACAGTGGCTCTTTATGATTTTTTCATAGAACAAATTTCTTTTCTGAGAATGATAAAAATAAGGAGAACAATTTAATGAAAACTTCTCTAAAATAAAATTTTGACAATTAACTCAGCTAATTCATAGGCTGAGAATTTTTTTTACAGCAAAACAGAAATACAACTATATAAGGCCCGGCGCACACATAAGTTTTTTGACGCTATATGATTGAAAAAAAATTAGAGAAAATTATAATTTGATTTTACTAAGCCCTGATTTTTCAATCTTCAGTTAGACTATCAGAAGAACAAAAAATGCCAAATGTCAATATAAAAACTTTTATTCCTAGGAATAAGCTCTAACTGAGTTATCTGAGTATTGAAAAATTGGTCCTAAAGCATATTTCTGATAATTGAAAAAAATTAAATTCTGTTTTAGAATTAATAAAATACGGTTTTTAATGGTTTTGATCACAAAACGAAGTATGCCATCCGAATTCTTGTATGAAAAAGAATTTTTGGAAAAAAAAATTGAAAATCGTTGAAGCCGTTAAAAAAAAAACATTTTTTATATAATAACATAATATATTCAGAAAAAAAAAACTGTGTATTCCATTTTTAAGAAATAATTAATTTACGCTTAAAAACGAAATTTCGAAAAAAATAATAATAGATAATATTTTTTAAAAATCCAAAACTGCGTTTTTTGAAAATTTTCTCAAATTTTAATATTACGGTTACTTAAATGCTTTTGTATGAAAATTTTCGTTGAAATTGGGTTAGTCTTTCTTGTAAGAGATATTCAGAAACCAAAAAAACGGTTCTATGGTAGGTACCGTTAGAACGATTCAAAAATTATTTTTTTATTTTAAAACTTGAGTCCTATTTGTAATATTACACACAAAAATTTAAATCAAAATCGTTAGAGCCGTTTTTGAAACAAATTTAGTTTTCTATTATCGTTATATGGCAAGTAGGTACCGTTAGTTTTGGTTTTTCAAACTGTTTGAAGAAAATTGATCATAATCATCAACATTGCATGTATAAAATCTAAAAGTAATTTAGGCTTTAATAAGTTTGCGTTAGCTGTTCCAATCGTTAACAGAATTTAAGTTCAAGGTTTAAACGTACTTTAAAATCAGATTTTTCCTCATTTTTTTCGAAAAATGTGCCACTGTTAGCCGTTTTTATTTATAAAATGAAAGTTTCCATCTTTTTTGCTGATCATCGAGTTTTTGTAGGCGAATCATAATTTTGGTTTTTTTCTGCTTCTTCTTCTCTTGAGAATCCAAGTTTTTTTTTCATTTAGTCTTTCTTTTGGTAGTACTCGTTGTTGTTTCGTTTTCTTTACGAGTTTTCTTGAGTGTATTTTTTGTTGTTGTTGTTGTTGTTGTTGTTGTTGTTGTTAAGTATTGGTGAACAAATTTTCTTTTCAATTCGATCGTTAGTAGTCAGACAAGGCCGGGTACAGGGTCTGTTCTCTCGGTAATGTCGTATATGGTAATTATTACCTGATTTTTTGTATTCAAACCTCATCCTTCTAGCCAACGAAAGATCTTGAATGTTTTTTTAGTTGTAATGGTACAACAACTAGTACCACACTCTTGTTACATTGAAGTCAACCGGACGAACGAATGGTTAACCGAACATACTGGTGATGATGATGGACCACAAGCACAAGACCACAAACCAGCAAACACTACCATATTATTATTCGCTTGCTGATTCAGAAAAAAAAAAAAAGAAACAACAATAACAGCAACGATGGAGACAGTACAAGACTATCAAAAGGCTGGCCAAAGACGAGGAGACACATTTGCTTATTTTTTTTTTTTTCGTTCATATATATTTTTCTTCTTTTTGTATTCAGTTAGTATACGTGTATTTATTTACGGAGTATAGTTTGTTGTTGTTGTTGTATACTGTGTGTGTGCTTTTTTTACAGTTTCACGATTCTTATGGCGGCCTACATCTTTGGCTTTGGAAGTAGGTCAAATTGAAATTGGGTCTCCCATGATAATAATTACCATTAGTTGCGGAGTTTTACCAGATTATTATTATTTCATTTCTTTTGCTTTTGTGTTTGTTCTTTTGGGTACAGTCTTTTATTCGGTTCTTTTGGTATAATATAACCTACACTGTAAGTAATAAGCCAAAATGGCTAAAAGGTCTTATAATAACTTATTTTTTTTTGGCAAACAAGAAAAACAACGGAATAATGAAGGTAATTATTTTAGGCTAATTATTTTTTTTTTTTTCGAAGTTTTGCCCTCTAGTTCTTGATCTAAAATATATATTTTTTTTTCTTTTGTTGGTTAACTTTACAAATTTATTGTGGTTTTTGATATTGCTAGTTTTACTTTGCTTCACGAAATCAAAATTGTTAACTAGCTTGTTAAGAACTAATTGAAGTGAAACGAAATTAAAAGAAAAAGACTTTTTGATCGTTATGGGGTAATGGCTTGTTGAAAAGTTATGGTAAAACAAGGAATTGACTGATGCGGTATTGTAGTTAAACTTAAATAAAGATAATTTCTTTTAGATAATTTTAGTAATTATAAATGAATCTTGAAAGAAAATGTGTCATGTTCAAATACTTGAACAAAGTTAAAACAAAAGAGCTGAGTAGCAAACTATTTTTTTTTCTTTTTTGATGGCATTCGAAAGGTTTTGAGTTTAAATACAATAGTTAAACATCAATAAGAGTTGTGATACAAAAGTTAATAATGTATGGATATGAAAGTGCCTGAATTGACAGTTAAATACTTAGCAAATTAGGCGAGAGTTCGGGGTTGATCCCAAATTTATTATTTCCTTGAAATCGGTGGCTTTTCGGGAACAGACGCATGCTTAAAACCGTTGTGAGATATTTTTATTTTTTCTGTAAACACGCAAAACAACATAAATTCACCGAGAATACCAAAAGATGACTCTAGCCTAACTAATTATTTTGATTAAATAACTGTTTTGTTTTTATTTTTGCACTCGAAACGTCAATACATCAAAAAACAACTTATAATTCAAAAGCTCTTTTAACTGTTTCACTTTTTTTTACGCATATTGGATTGATTTACACATTTAACTAAAAATTTTAATTGTTCATTCTTTATGTATAAATCCTTAAAGTTAGTACCAACAAAGATACAGATTAGTAAAATGACTTTTTTCAAAAGTTTATAAGTAATTCTTCAAAAAATTGGAAAATGCATAGTTTATTTTCATTTTTTTGAGTTAACAAACAACACACATATTTCTTTAATATTTAAATTTGATTCCAAATTTTATAGAACCGAAACAAATTTTATACAACACATTGTTTCAAAATATTTATAAAATTGATCAAGCTGCTTTCTTCTTTCCACATCCATCAGCAAATGTTGTAAAAGTTGTTTGCACCAGAGATAAGTCATAATGCTAAAACCGATAACATTCATATGCATTCTCAAAAATCAGAAAAGTACTTATTTCAGTTATTAATTTTTTTATTTATATCAAATTAAAAAAAAAAAAAACTTTTTCTCTCAATAAATACAATCTTTCCTTTTATCAAAGAAAATTAATAAGTATAAATTAGGTTTGATATGTACAAAATGTGGATAAAAAATTTCATACTTTACCCAAAGAAATTAAAGTTTATATAGTTTTGTTTTCAACTACTTCTGATTGACATTCGAACATTCACAAGATTGATTCAGATCACCATCTGCTAATAGCAAAAGTCTGGAAATTCATGTCCATTCCATGTAGACTCTTAGAACTACTTTGCTGTACTGTAATTTTGTGCATGTCACTAAAAACAAAAGAGTTGACCTGCGAACTTTTTTAAAAAATAATAATGGAAACATTCAAAATATTTTTTTATTAATGTATAATATCAACATCTTCCATATTTCCGTTGAAAATTTTGTTTATACAAAGAAGTTTTTGAACCTTTTTAAAAGTCTGCAAACAAATTTGTTCACTGAAGGAAAAAACGCAATGTAAAATGTAATATTGTCAACGTTGATTTAAAGTTGAAAAAAAGAACTTGTTTCCCTCAGTGTTTTTGATCATGTATCCTGGAAAAAACATTTGTCTCCTTTCATGTTGTTTATTATATTGCAACACGGAATTTAAGGGATTATTGGAGCATTTTCTCAATCTTTTCATATAATCGGCGTATGCTGAATTTAAGAGATACAAATTTTTTGTTTTTAAATTTTAGGCTTTTAATGGCAAACAATTCTAAATTGTTAATATTTTGTTGTAAGCACTTGAAAATATTTTTGTTTCTATTAACTACTAGTAACGCCCATATAATTGCATTTCTTAAAAACTAATTTTATATCAAAAACTATGCTTAATGTTGCTTGTTTTCCAAAAATTGTTAATATAAAAATAAATAATCTCTCCTACGAATTAGAAACGCATTTGAAAAATTCGTGGTAAACACGACGATGAACTGTTGTATCCGAAAACGAAACA
The DNA here is from genome assembly GCF_945859705.1 of Episyrphus balteatus. Taxonomy (NCBI): domain Eukaryota; kingdom Metazoa; phylum Arthropoda; class Insecta; order Diptera; family Syrphidae; genus Episyrphus; species Episyrphus balteatus. Next base: position 94,727,182 of record NC_079136.1, read on the forward strand.
AATCTATTGGAAATATATGTATAACGTCAATTCTGTTCAGAGAAATGCTTTCAATACCATAATATTTGGGTACCTAAATTTACAACACTCGATTTAGAATGACAGCTATTTTATTGATGTTGTAAACTTTGAATGAACATTTAAGTATGAAAAAAAAAAAACCCTTTTTCTCGTGAGCATTTAAAAGATCATTGCGTAAGTAGAATGTTTAATGGACAGGTATAAAATATAAATCTTCATAAATGGACAGTAAATATCTTTTGGGCTTGAATGAACTGTGCAGTATACTTATTTTCCTTGCTACACACTTAAAGGAAGAAATAAAAGGTCCTCAGGAAGAATACAATAAATTATGGACATGCACTGAAAAATTTTCCAAGAAGCATAATACTTAGGAAATGTTTTGTGTACAGATTTGTTGTTTTAATTCATAAGTTGTTGATTTGCTAAGTCTGGTGCAGTGACAAAAAAAAAATGATTTGTCTAAATAATATTGCGAATCAACTCAAGACACACGTGTCCCTCTAATTTGCTTCTTCTCCATATGTTTTTTAATGCAAACTTGTAGGTACGCAATAAAGTTCTTTATATTACATTGTGTATCTTATGCTGAATTCAAAGAGGAGTAATTACGATGTCTGATGTGTGAGATAAAAAAAAAAAAACACTTTTTGAAGGTCCTCAAGGACAAGGTTAATGTTTGTAGAAGTAATGAATTAACAAAGATCAAATTATGTGTGAAGGTCGCGCGTGCGTAAGACATGGCCGTTTAATGAAAACAAAATCATGAGAAAAACACATAATCGTAAATGAATATGTTTATTAGCCTAACAAGAAACAAATGTATAACATCCCTTATGAAGGTCTAGGTCTAGTTATGTAGAATTAATCAATCTTCTTCCAATAAGAGTCTTTCTCTCTTTTTGTCGTTATAATTTTATATAATCCTTTTGTATTATTTAAGGAGCATAAAAATAAACAAATGAAGGTTCTAAACAATAGAAACAGAAACTTTTTAATTAAAACAAAAAACAAAAAACTTTACCTTCTTGCTTCAAATATATTGATAAGCTAGGATTGTTTCTAAAATAATTGACACAAGAGTAAATAAATTGCATTGAGTTGTTATGACCCAATTAGCTGATTTCCATCTACTTAACTTACGATTTGATCAGGATAATATCTTTAAGAGCATTTTGCTAGGAATTAAGAAAGTCTACAAGAGCATTGTTATTATGATCTAAGTCGTTCGGACTCAGCCGAAAACTGAAGTTGTAAGTGGAAATTGCAATAGGGGAGTGCTCTTTCAATACAGAATTTTGGAATTAAAAGATTTGAGTCTCGGGATCCCGGGATAATCCCAATCAATTCAATTAAATTTTGTTTTATTGAACATATACTATATACAATTGACTTAAGCTTAACTTATTTCTAATAAGATACATTGATTGATATAAAATTTGTTGGCACATATGGGGCCTAACCTTATACAATGGATAAAAGATAAAATATATTTAAATATAGTACATGAATAGGCTTAATTTTACAAGTCTGCTGACTATTGGTATTGATTTTGATGGGTTGGCATGTATGGCATTTCGCCGCAGTAGTAGGCCGATTGCGTATCGGCGTAAAAGTAAACTACTTCCTCGTTGTCGGTTTGGATTATGTGCTCATCCAGAATATCCAAAGCACTAAGGTATCTGGGTTCGGGATGTCGTTGTTGGGTTCTCATGCTTCTCATCAGCTGATTGGGGTGGTTGGCGATGCTTCCGACAAGTTTCTTTGAAGATTGCAGCAGATACTTTTCCAACGTCATGATGTTTGCTTCCTCGTAAAGTCGCTCGTTGCTGTAGTATTTTTGTCGCTGTCGATCGAAGTAAAGTCCGGTGCAGATCCTCAGGATTTTCCTCTCAAAAATTTGAAGTTCCTTCATGGTTGTCTTGGAAATTGTATACCATACCGGAAAGCTATAGGCGATGACAGGTCGAAGAAGCTGCTTGTAGATCAGGAGTTTCGTTGGTTGGCTTAATCCGTTTCTTCTCTTCATCAGGGGGTGAAGGCGATGGAAGGCGTATAGTTGGCTTTTTTCAGGACAGACCTAGAGTGACGGTTGAACCTCAGGAGCTCGTTAAAGTTGATCCCTAAATACTTCGCGTTGCGTTTGGCTGCCAATTTAGTACCATCAGGTAGTGTAAGTGTGATGCTCCTACAGTTTGCAGCCGACCGAATGCTTCGTCCTCCTGTTCATCTAAAGCACAGTAATTCCGATTTTGATGAGTTGATCCGGATACCCCATTTACTGTAGAACTCATACAGTTTTCGAATGTGAGCTTCAACTTTCCTGGCAGCTATCGTTGGCGAGACGGATTTGTAGTATGTGAGCGAATCGTCAGCGTAAAGCAGGTTCTCGCACTCACTTGCAAGCGGCTGGTCTGATGTCAGGATACTATAGAGGAAGGGACCAAGTTTTGATCCTTGGGCAGCTCCAGCTCTAATGCACTTCATTGCTGATTTTCTATCCTCCACTTGTACGAAGAAGTTCCTAGAAGAAAGAAAAGAAAAAATGATTTTTATTAGTGCTACAGGGAAGCCTAGTAAATGAAGTTTATTGATAAGGGCTTCTATCCATACGCTGTCAAATGCTTTCTCGACATCCAGAAAGCATGCGACTGTAACTTGATGGTTGTTCAAAGCTGAGGTGATGTCTTGGTGGAACTTCATGAGCGGATGCAGTGTGGAGTGCTTCTCCCGAAAGCCGAACTGCATGTCTGGGATAGTGTTGAAATCGCTGCAAAACTTCTTGAGCTTCCTCAGTGTCAGCTCTTCCAAGAGCTTACTTAGGTTGTTGAGAAGAGAAATTGGCCTGTAATTAGATATAATGTCCCTCGCACCTTTCTTAGGAATTGCCACTATTCTTGCAGTTTTCCATTTCTGCGGGAAGTAGCTGTTGTTGATGCAGTTGTTGAGGATAATGGTTAAGAAGATTAATATTGTCTGCGGGAGCCTCTTAATGACGAAGTTGGAAATGCCATCCGGTCCGGCTGATTTCTTAGGTTTAGATAGGCTAATTATTTCGGCAATCTCTTCTGGGGTGCTCAGGTTTGGGCTGTCAACTGGATCACTTGCGGAATTGGTGTTGCTGAATGTTGCTACATCGATGTTAGGTACTAAGGTCCTTCGGATGGATGCTTCCATTTCCTGTAAGAAGACTGGGTCTGCGGAAGGGGGGGATAATCCCAAGACTTCAGAAATGTTTTATAAGTAGCCCTATAGAAATAACTTTCTTTGATTTTGCAGGTTTCTAAAATAGAAAAAAGTCTTTAAGATGATTGTGTGCATAAAAAAACCCAAACAACATTTTAAGAAACGTGCATCGTTGTGAATTTGTCAGATCATGTTCATTTGTTTATCAAGTCTTTTTAAAAGTTTGAGAAATAAGTTTTTGTTCACTTTAAGCTATAAGACGTTTTTGTGATACTGATAAATCCATTTAACATTAACATAACATCAACATTAATAGGTATTGGGCTTCTCGAATAACTTTTTAGAACTAAAAAAATGCACGAATGGGTCGCACGAATTTGCTCTTCAGAAATGTTTAAAACTTTTTATAAACAAATTTGTTAAATGAATATAAAAATGAAAAATTTGTTTTTCTAAGGAAATAAAATTAAATTTAAAAAAAAATGCTATTTGGTTTATTATTAGGAAAAAAAGAGCCGTTCTTAAACAATTTTTTTTTTATAGGTCATTTTTTCAAAATTTTATTTTTGATATTAAGTAAAGCTTAACAAATATGTATTTTTGTATACCTATAGAAAATCCATTTGAATTAAATTAGTAGTTTCGAGGAAATACATAAACTAAAAAAAACTCCTTTATGAGAGATATTGTTAATAATGATTTTTGAAAAAAAAAGTCGTTTTTAAGAAAGAAATTGTTACTTGATAGTTACTGTTGTTTTTTATCCCAAAAAAAAAGAATTCTCAAAGACCTTCTGTAGTATGTACAATTTCAATCCTTTTAGGCTGTATCTATCTTTTTATACAGACCAACAGACAGAATTATACACAAACTGAAAAACGGACTTGAAGGACCCATTTTTTCGCATTCTTTATCAATACCAATTTTTTCCGAAAGCATAAATTGATGATACCTACCAATAACCATTGAATAACTATAATTTTTTTTATAAATCAAAGCTATAACGCAAGTAAAAGTATTCAATGTACATAAGTGCTCTAGAATGGGCAGATTCTTAAACTTTACATAAAGAACATAATATTGTTATCAATTAAAAACGTGAACTACATACCTACTCTTCATAAAAAAAATATATTAATTGACGTTTAGATCTTAATGATACATTTCGGCTTCTATTTTGCATGACCAATAAAATACTCATGTCAAATTAAATCAGTATACCTAATGGGGTTTCGGTAATAGTTTAACTGATATTCCGATATCATAAGAGGATACACTAAAAACTGCCTTAATGTTCGTTGTGGTTGTCTTTACCTCTTGATTGATCTTGAAAATACGCCAAGGTCTTCTTTTTTTTAATCTGCACCTTAAAAATCAAAATAAACCAAAATAATTTCGAGAGGATTAAAAACGGGAAGAATTATAATGCCAAGTCTACAAACTGTACTTTTTTTTCTTGGCGAGGTAGTTAATACCTTCTTTGGACAATGAACAGTGAATACATAGCTTAGCTTCACACAACACACACTTGATATAAAGTTTTCAAATTTTTACTATTTTTCAATTCATACATGCTGAACACAATTAAATTTTACACTTTTGAAGCTATATTTGTACCTATGTGAAAAACTTCTACTTTTATGACATCAGCTATCGAACAACATACGATAAGATAAGTATATTCCAAACAATACTGTTAAACAGGAATCTTGAGCCTTTAAACAAATTTCGACGTCAATCATTCTAAAATAGGTACCGCTAGTTTCAACAAAACCATAAAGCTCTTCTTTTTTACTTTTTTTTTTGTTCAAATAAATCAATTGTTCATGTAACAAGAACAATACTTATGTATTTTTTTTTTTTTAAGTTCCATGCAAGATTTGAAATATGTACCCATATCTACATTTGAAGCACCCGAAACTGGCATTACCATCAAAATCAAAACTGACTGCGATTGTTATCCCATAAATCTCTTGAATTCGGTCAACATCAATTGAACCATTAAATTGTAAAAAATTATTATGGCCAACGGAAAAAAAATCTATACCTATTCATTTTGGTACACACCCAAGGTAGATTTTTTTTATTTTTCTTTCAAAAAAAATATCTTATAATAAACAATTTTATTGCTGAGTCAAACCCATAATTGGCAAAGCCAACATAAGTTTGCCAGCTTTTTCCTATTCCAATCTGTATATTGGTTGTGGTAAAGATAGATATGGACTAGACGCTCTTAGGCAAGCTGACTCTTTTTCATTTGATTCCACCTCTTCTATAAAACTTGTAGTTGGTACCAAACATAAGCAGGCAAAAAAAAAAAATATATATTTTTTTATTTATATCCAACACTTATCGCTAAAAAAATATAATATAAGTTTACTGTATATGTATGTTCAGATCAAAAGAAAGCAAAAACAACAAATGGAGAGCTACTTTCACCCAAGGTCATTGTGTCTTTTACCGGACTCTTGACTGCCGGTGGTGGTACGATCAAGCGCAGCACCACCACAATCCATGATAATTTTTTTCTTTCAAGTCAATTGGTATAGGATTTTTTTTTTTAAATAATATAATCGATCAATAGCTTAGTCAATAGAGTGCGCTGTATACAGTGTTGATTTTAAGCAAATATTTTGCAATTATAAATGCACTTAACAAATATTTGCTGAATAGCTGAATTGGTGAAAATATCTTCAAAACGACCAATAACATCATTTGAATAAAAATCTCGTTATTTTTCTCTCATTTTTTTTTTATTTATTGACTGCAAAATATTTTAAATGCACATGGTGAATAATATCAGGTAACTACTATACCCATACCTACTACCAACAGAAAAATAGCGGTCCCAAAAATATATTAACGAATATTTTCGGTTCGACAATCTGACCTTGTTAATGAACATGAAGCAAGGTTTTCCAACGGTCACGATACCGCTTCCATCTCACTCGGATGTATTACAATGAGCCCCTCTCTGCTTCGGCTTGGTTGAAATGAACTCGAACTTCGTCTTGAAAGAGTCACTGTCATGGCCCTTTTTACCTCTTGATGGTGACTATATACACTACCAGTCACTCGTTTCGTAAACATAAAATCGCGCATACCATTACAATCGTATGCATTTAAAGTTTAAAATTAAAGGTGAATTTTAGAAGTTGATTTTGTTTAAAATTTTATTTTGCAGTAAATTAAAATAAAATAAGTTAAGCTAGAGTTATAACTACAAATTGCAGTAGGCATGAAAATAGTTGCTGCTACTGTTTGACAGTAGGGTGTATGTTTAGAAGTCCTATCACAACTCCTAAACTACTTAACGTAATTTGACAAATGAGTTTTAAAAGTGTCTTGTTTTGTAGCTGGTTTTAGGGTATATTATATCATAATTGAATATGGTAACCTCTAGAACCAGTGGCGTATCCAGAAAAAATTTTGGAGGGGGCTGGAAAATTTTTCAAAAATTTTTTAGAGGGTAAATGTGCGAAAAAATTTTCATTTCTTTTTATTAATCTTTGATCGAGAGTTAAACGCTGTGCTGCGGTACTGAAAGTGGTACACCTAGTTGCATTATAGTGCTCTCGACAGATTCGTACTACTGTCTCCTCCTTTCACATTCAGAGTACCTAGTGTTTTTTCAAAGTTCTTGTGTCGCAAACATTTTACACAAATAGCAAGGAGTTGAGTCATCCTTAAAAAAAAACTCTTTATTTCGTTCGAACTTTGTCATGTGCTGAATCCAAAACTGTTTACAGATTAATTTATATCACGTCAAGAGTTTTTGGGCTATACTTATCAATATTTTCGTTATATACGACCATGTTCCGCAATTCGAACTAAAGTGAATTCAAATCACTTTTCAATTTCACGTGAAATGAAATATCAATATTCTTCATTTCGATCGGTTTCGAAAACTTTGAAATTGCTTCTAACTGTCAAAACTGAAGGAACTTCCATTTTTTTTTTGTTTCTAAAGTGAAATTACTGCAATTCATTGGAAAAAGCCCCCAAATTCACGAACAGAAACATAGTGAATTGAATTCTAAATTGAATTGAAAATCTAAATAAGTGAAAAAATGCGGAACACCTATTTCACTTTCGGCAAGTGAATACGCAAAAAGTGAAATGCAGAACGTGAAAGTCACAAAAACTAATTTTAAATGAAATTCTTTTTGATCCGAAATATATATGCTTTTTCGTAATATGTTGCACTTTAATCCAAATCGGAAGCGCAATACTGCAATTTTCTTAAAGAAACCTGTTGACCACTTAGATTTTGAGATATCAAAAATTTCTATTTCCAATATCTTTGAGAAATATATTATTAAAAAAAAAGTAAATATTTGATCAAATACGGCGTTTTGAGATTGCATAAGAAGTTTTGCAAAAATTTAACGGTGATGTAATTGGACGTCAAAATACTAAAAAAATTATCTAAAGAATTCGGAATTGGACTGAAATCCGAAAAAAAAAATTATCACAATCCTCATCGTCAGCTAAGGGTCTTACTCAAACAAACCCAAACAGCCATTTCAGAATTTGGAGGGGGCTCGAGCATCTGTGCTGCCTCTAAATCTCTATGATTTACGAACAAGTTTTAGTTAATCATGTACATTATGATGAAATCAGCTAAATAAAAACATGATCTTGAAGACTTGGGGGGGGGGGGGGCTTGAGTCCCCTGAGCCCCCCCTCAATACGCCACTGTCTAGAACCAAAAGTCAAACTTTTTGTAAATGAACAACACCATTGCAAATACATACAACCTTTGCCAAAAGTATTGAGCACCCGCAATGAAATGCATTTTTGGACATAAATACTTATTGGAAGCTAGGACTTGTCGCAGGTTCCATATTTTTGCTGAAATTAGTTGGTTTTGGGCCGATTTCACTATTTCTAATCTTTATTTGTTTAATAATGTCGGGAAGAATGAAACTACAGGTCTTAATTTTTTCCTCCACTGTTATAAGGTGTTGATGCTTCTCCTTGAGGACTATTATTTCAATATTTTAGCTCGAGAAATCTGTACAAATATTACCAAACAAGTGTTGATCGTTCAATAACACTGATTTTAAAAGATATACAAATAATAACGACTAATTCAAAAAAAAAATGGATCCTGAAACAAATTAGCGCTTGCAATAAGCAGATATATGTACATTGTACTTACATATATCCAAAACAGAATTTTATTGGGGTATTGAATACTTTTGGCCAAGGTTGTTACTTTATCACGAAATACTTAATAACGCCAAAATAATACACAAATAAGTCTAAAGACTCTTCTGCTCAAAAATCACTCTATAAAAAGTATGAAATTTGACTACTGTAGTTGGTATGAAAGTATGAAAGAAAAATTAATCACATTTGGAATAGATATGTAATGTTCATAAGATAGACATTGGCCTTATGGCACTTTTTGACGTAATACTTCTTTTGCGGCGTTGGGGTTTTAAAATTTACTTTTTAAAAAGAAATGTAAAAGGGATTAACAAGTGCTCGTAATTGTAAAACAATTTTGTTAGGTATGAACCTACTGAGTGAATTTCTGTAAGTGTTTCAGAGTGAAAATTTACTTTTTAATAAATATTGAAATGATATTTACTATATTTACTAACCCAGCGATTACATCGAATTATTTTTGGTGAACTTACTAATTTTGAATTTCGCATTTTAGTGCCAATTTATTGACTCTCCATTAAACTTTGAATCTCCAAAAAAGGGAATTTAAAATTAAAAAACAAAATTCATTTATTCAGTCTCTTTTAAGAGTATTTTTGAAGTTTGACTACATTAACTAATAGAACATTAAATTTAACAGCTTTTTTAGATAAAAAGCGAAAATCGACTTTTTAAGGGGGATATTTAGAGCAAATGGAGGTTTTAAATATGATTTAAATTTATTCACTCTCCATTAGCGTTAAATGTCATTACTGTAATTATTTTATTATTTTATTTGAAAAAAAAAATGTACTTCAAAAGAGCTACATAAGCAGTAATTGAAACAAAAATAGTCCACCGAAGGAATAAACATCTAAAAATTAGATAAAATTTCTTTAAAGGATTGTTGATATAACTTTTTAATCCTTATATGTTTGTGTAAATTTTGTGATGTGATTTCAATGTAGTTACATGTGTTGTATCGGTCTACTTCTGAAAAAATATTGCTTTTATGCACCCTTATCAACTGGAAATTCTAAAATTCGGACAGAATTACGAAGTTATAAAGTTCAAAATGAATTCAAATTGGCACTCCTAGAGCAAGTCGTTTTGGTACAAACGACTTACATATAGCCTGTTTTCATTTCATTGCAACATTGCACTAAAGATAAAGATTTTGAAAGGACACAAATTCAAAAAAAATAATGCATCTACTCCACAGAAGAGCACAATATACAAAATCATCTTCTCCACTTCAAAGAAACACATGTGTTGCTGGATAATATTTTCATTCAGGTTTCCATTAAAAGTAAGGACTTTAGCAAAAAAAGAGTGAATTAAATGAATTTTACTTAAAGGCGTCTATAGTTTAACAACTCTTTTAACTACAACGATAAATTTCAAAACTTAATGGAGGCTCAATAAATTGGCCCTTAATTTATTTTAAAAGCTGACTTTTGGGGAGTATTTTTTAAAGTGTTGGAGCTACAAAATTAGAGTTTGCATCAAAAATTTTGTCTGATCAAACCGGAAGTGCACTTCTGAAACTTTAAGTTGAAATGAAAAATGACTTGGTGGAGCTACAAAATTAAGTTTTGCAAAAAAAATTAGCATTTTATTAGCTACAATTTTGGACATAAAAAAAATAATAGTTTTCTTATTTTTGTCCGGTAACTTCAGTTTTATTTCAGCGGAATTTTGAATAACAAAAAAACTGCTGAAGCTATAAAAACCAAGTTGGTGGAATTGGAAAGCATTTAAAAAGCTTCAAATTTGGAAGTCAGCCAAACCTTTTGTTTTTTATCATTTCAGATTTTGTCCGCTAACTTCAGACTTATTTTGGCCGAAAATTCAATAACTCAAAAACTATGCGAATTACAATTTTTTTGGTCTCGCAACAAATTAGCATTTAATTAGCTACAATAATTTATAAGATTAATTTTTTTTTATTCCGCCAAAAAGTGTCCGCCAAAGTAAGGGACATTTCTGTGTTTTAAGTGAACCGATTTATAAAGTTGGCAAGCGCAGCTGATGGACAAAGTAAAACTTGGATAATTTGTACAATTTAACCTATGAGATTTTTGAAATGACCAATTCAATAACTTTCTATTGAGTGTCGAAAATTTTGAATATTCAAAAACATGAACTACTGAATATCGAAACTTAATTACAAATCAATTTTCACTCTCATTCAAAATTCTTTTTATTTTCTATTTACACTTATTTTTATTTACATGCTAGTGAAATTCCCCTTTAATATAAATTCATGAAAAGAATCACGTTTGTTGAATTCGAGCTCGATTTCTGTTTAATCCAGCAAGAGCAACCAGCAAATGGAGTAAACGGCATCTTGCTGCTACTGCTGCTGACTAGAGTGCTAGCTTTAGATACATACCTACCTTCGTATATATGGTATGCGGGCTTGATCTGGCCAATACAGACGTTTGTGAAACCGGCATAAACCTAACCAATACACAGCGTTTCAGCTGGGAAACTAGGTCAACGAACAAGGTTGGATACAAAAGCGCGCGCGGTGGAGCACCCATACAAGAGAAACTCACTTTTCCAGTTGAGACTTTGTTGTTTTTTTTTTAATTCCCTCTCTTCTTTATTGGCATTTTTATTTTTTTTTATATATATTTTCCTTAACTCTTTTTTTCTATACTTAATATTATTTTTTGTGTTTTTATTTTTGATCTTTTAAATGTGTATGGTTTATTTGTGTATTTATTTTTATGAGCAACTTTGTAGGTGCGAGCTGAGAGTACCTATTTATTTTATTTATTTTTGTAAATTCGTTTGACCACAAACAAACAATTGAATCCTAATCTTGTATCAATCATACATATCTTTAACATAGCAATAGTCGATTTTGAACATTAAGAATTATGATTGAAAAAGATAAATGAATTAAAAAAATTAATCAGTGGGTAGGATACTCGAAATCCAAAATGAGTCTTTGGTCCATAACTTTCAGAAGATCATGTCTAAAATTCTTAACTCTAGAACCCGCTCCCACTTAGAGGATCATAATAGGACTTGTACTGTTGATTAAATTACTATGTTTAATCCAAGACGTGACACTTGAGTGTCTATTTCGATTGCAAATAATTCAGCAACAAAACGTGGAAGAAACTTTTGGTTTTCAGCTATAAATAGAGCTTAAAGAGACCATTCTTTTGATGTCTCACTCGATGGATTTGGAGGAAATTTTTGAAAATGTATTTTTTTAGCCAAGGGCTTTAAAGAGACCATTCTTTTGATGTCTCACTCGATGGATTTGGAGGAAACTTTTGAAAATGTTTTTTTTTTAGCCCAGGGGTTAAACTTTACTTTTTTTCTCGAAAATCCGAAAAAAAAATTTGTATTTTATTTAGGTACATTAGAGTGACCGCAACTCCCATAGAAAAAAATTTTTGTCGAATTTTTTTCGGGGGAACCCCATAAAATGTTCCGCCTTTGCAGATTTTTAGATAGCCAAAATTTCAGCTCGATTGGATAAGTCTAAATGGTGCCGACACTCGCTCAAAGTATCAAAAATCTCTGTTTTTTCACTGTTTTTCGAAGAAAATTAGCTCTAGCTCATAAACAGATGGGGTTATTTTCACTTTTTATATATTAAATGAAAGGTAGTGTTATTACACATAATTCAGATTCAAAATTTGTTTAGTTTTACAAAAAAACAAAAATATTGTCATCAATTTAAATTTTCAGTACTTACCTCAAAAAGAGCTGAAGTGCAAACTCGATTTAAAATAAAACTTTCTATGTTATAGATTGATGTTACCTATCTAATTGAAATGCTTCTCGTATTATATATAATAATATATAATAATTTTATCAATTATAGAAGCACAGAGTAAAATTGACTGAAAAAAAAAAAACAAAACAAAAAGGGCACCCAGTGGGGGTTGAACCTGCTATGCCTGGATTGATAGGCGAGCGCTTTAACATCGGGCTAACTCAATGTTGACAATTGTCGTGACAAACTAAAACAAATCTTAAGATATTCAACGAAGTGTTATGGAATTTTCAGGATTTAAGCTTTTAATAGAAAAAAAATTAAATTTTAGAGAAATAATTTTTCTGTTTATTTACGTTTTTTTTTATAGAAAAAAAATAAAATGCAGTTGTAAAATACATATTTGTTGTTTTTTTTATGAAGTTTAAGCTTCACGAGTCGTTTCGTTGGTAGTTCAATAATTTTATTAAGATAAACTCTCGCTTTTTGCTAATTTTCCTTTGTATATAAAATAAATTAACTTAAAATAAAATGTGAGTATTAATTCTGTTGCGTTTTTGTTTTAAGATTAAAAGAAGTTTTAAGAATTGTTAGTGTTTTCCAGATATATTTTGTGTTCGTTGATATGGCATTGGCAGCAAAAACCCGAGAAAAAATTTTTCTTTCTTTCTTTCTTTCCGTCTCATCAAATTACAGGGTGTAAATTACCCTCAAATCGTCAAGTTTTGTCAACACTATTTTTTAATTTGCGAATTGTAAAATTAAATTTAAAGGAATCTGCAAGACTTGTCATTCGAGAGGTACTTATTTTTTGGGAAAAAGCCAGAATTCAAACAAAATATGAAAAAGATGCCATTGTTAAATTAGAAAAATGCTGTAAAAGCAATGTGTTTTGACACCACTGCTTCAAACACTGGAAGACTTAAAGGATCTTGCAAAATTTTGCAGCAAATGTTGGATAAAGAGTTGCTGTACCTGGCCTGTCGTCACCATATTCTCGAAGTTTTGCTAAGAGGTATTTTTGATTGTAAGTTGGGTTCAACCACTGGACCTCAACCAGATATTTTTAAAAGGTTCCAAAATGAATGGTCAAAAATAGATTCAAAAATATATCACACGGGTATCAGTGATAAAAATGTAAATAAACACCTAACCCCTGAAGTTATAACCCATATATCAGGTGAATTAAAAGAAAAACTACAAGAATGTCAGCCTAGAAATGACTATAAGGAATTTCTTCAGTTGGTTTTGATTTTTGTTGGAGTTCTAGATGGAAGCGTAGTTGGATTCAGAACACCAGGAGCCACTCATCATGCTAGGTGGATGGCCAAAGCTATTTATAGCTTAAAAATATTCATGTTTCGAAGCCAGTTTAAAATGAGTAACGAGGAACGTAACGCTCTCGGTGATATCTGCGTTTTCATCGTAAAAATTTACTGCAAGGCTTGGTTTAATGCCCCAAGAGCTTATCTGGCTCCTAAACAAGATCTTGATCTTTTGCGTGATTTCATTGAATACCGCAAGATAGACAAAGACATTTCAGAGAAGGCTCTTGCTAAATTCTCAAACCATTTATGGTATTTGAGTTCAGAGCTGGTAGGTCTGGCGTTCTTTGACCCAACTTTACCAGATGGCGAAAAATCAGAAATGGCCAACATAATTTTAAAAAACAGCGAAACAGAAACCAACAGAATAGTAAATCCAAAGCTACATCCACATGAAATTGAACAATTTGTCACAGCAGGGTTAAAAAATATTGTGAACAAAGAAACATTGAACTTTTTCGGCCGATTGAAAATAGACACAAGTTTTCTCAAAGAACCTCCAAATCTTTGGCCCGAAAACCCCCATTTTAAAGAAGGCTTTAAGAAAGTGAAAACACTTAAAGTCGTAAATGACATGGCAGAAAGAGGAGTCAAGTTAATAACCGATTTTAATAATCTTTTAACTAAAGATGAGGAACAAAAACAATATGTACTTCAGATACATAGTAATAACTCTTAATTGCTGTCATTGAAAAGTCTGCCATTTTGTCTTCCATGTGTTTTGGAAATTTTTTTGTCAAAGCTTTTAGGTGTCCGGGTGCGGAATAATTAATAAAGAAATAAAATCTGTGTTTTTCTTTTGGAAGTGAAATGGTTTCATTACTTTTTGTGTTCCTTTATGCGTTGTTATTGGCTCCGTATTTACGGATAGCATATTTTTTTCTTGTGTTAGAATAATATATAGGTATCCATATGAATTAACATCATTCAATCTAATTAATTCATGAAGAATTAGATAAAAATTGGATCAAATAAAGTCAATTCCATTTTTATTGATGATGATGATATTTTCCTAAATAAAATTGTTTGTTTGCACCTTACAAAATTATAATAAACTAGGTAATTTATTTAATTATTGAAAAACATAACAGGGTCATACGTTACTTACTTCTAAATAGCTTTGAGGATTAAGTACGTGTTACCTAGTTATGCTTTTCAATAATTACAAAATTCAACATTTTTATTTTAATTTTTGTAAGATAAATGCATACAATTTTATTTAGAAAAATGTCATCAATAAAAATGAAATTGACTTTATTTGATCCAATCTGGAACTAAATTATATACCTTCCATAGAGAAGTTCAATTTACTTTAAAAATCAGTATTTTCAGCCTTATAGTAAGGTAAAATATGTACCTAACTTTCTAGTAATTTCTATTAGAAAGTCATACAAAAAAAGGCTTTACTGTAAAGTTAATCCTAAGCTATAAATTTACTAGAAAAGTAAGGTAAATTCCATTTTATTGGGGAGTCATCCCTATTTAAACTTTACATTAAAGTTAAATATACCAGAAATAAGGTAGTTCATACCTTATTTTTTCTCCGTGATGTCTTATCGAAATTAAAAAAAAAAAAACTACAAAAACAAAAAAAGAATTCTTTTTTAACTTGTTTTAAATCATGAATTTTATCTTTTGATCTGATATTATATATAACATTCCATTAATTTTTAGTATATCTATTTATAATAATTTTAAAAGTATGTATATAATTTTATAACCACACCCAGGAATCGAACTTCGTATCTGCTTGGTGGTAGTCCACCACTCTACTCACTCGGCCATCCTAGTATATTCATTAATGAAATCAAAAACTTATTAAGTTCAAATAGCAAAAAAATGTCCGAGCTAAATTATTCAATGTCAAAACCAAAAAATGTTCGAGCTAGATTATTTCATATCAAAACCAAAAATCAAATACAAACCTTGGTAATTTCTGTAAAGCTTCTATAAATTCATTAAACAGGCTAATAAGAAAAACAAGCTTTCTTCGTTTAAGTTTCTTTAATAGTATTTAAACAACTTATTAGAAGTTTTTATACAAGTCTGAACTTATATAAGCAGTTAAATTCTAAAGCAAGCTTAATATAAGTTGTATACAAAGTAGAACCTGCGAGATTTCAATTTATAGAAGCTGTTGTGCTAGTTGGGAAAAGATTTCATAACAGATGGCTAAAACAGATGTGCGGCACGCATCGCCCGACAAACAATTTTGGTTCTATAAAGCTTTACAGATGCAATTGTTGCTTCTGTAAAGCATTATAGAAGCGAAATTGTTATTAGGGCGCTGCATGCAGCACTGCACCCAAAATACATCCCAACTAACAATTTTGCTGATATACAGCTTTACAGAAGCTTAAGAAACACCTGTGAGGCCTTACAGAAGCAAAATTGTTTTTGGAGATGTGCATCACTTTTTAAATTATTGATGCCGATTTCTGTCAAAAAAAATTGATAACCTTGATATTTATTATTATTTTATTTTTGTAAGAAAATAATTGAAATTGAAATTGATGGTTATGTTTTTTTTTTATAAATTCAATTACCTAGTTCTTCCATTTTAAGAAAATCAAAACGAACGTCATTTGAATTTTTGAATGATAGATTGCGTCAACTGTCAATATCAGTAATGCCAAAGAGCAAGTATTTTGTATTTTTGTTGTTTCTTGTTGTGGCTGCAATGAAACTTGGCATGGAATTTAGAAATAGAGACATGATGTAGCTCTGCGCTGCATGCAGATTTTTCTCCCATAAGAGAGCCCGTGTTATTTTATTTTGCTGCAGGGAAAAATCTGCACGTCTGTTTTGACCATTAAGGGTTTCTGAATACCAAAAATGAGATTCGTAAAAGAATTTTTGACAGTTCGAACTTTGTAAAAGATTTTATAAGAGATATCATAGCAGATGGGGTATGCCGAATACCAAATATGAAAATCATTAAAGATTTTTCGACAGATTAGATTTTTGTATGGAAATTCATAACAGAATAGCGGAATAAAAGATTTCGCCGAATAGGCCCAATTACCTTTTTATGTGTACTGTGTCCTAGACAAATTTTTCATGACAACTTACCCTTACATTATATGCCACTTTTCTTAAAATGTAGACACAACCTTAAAAAAAAAACTCTCCGTTCTCTTCACACCATTATATATCCATCCCATTCAGAATTTATCCTACTATCTCTATTCCCCTCAATCAATCATTGCACCCTTACCTCGACGAGTGCAAAGAAGACAAATATACCCAAACAAACTTTTTCGTCTGTGCATTGCACACACAAAAAAAAAAACTCTACACAAAACTGAGAAAATTGAAAAAGCGAAACAGCAGCAGTTTTTTGTGTAGAGAGTCAGACTTGAATGGCAAAAAATTTCCTTTCGACTCTATTTTTCAATATAATTTTTGTATTAAACAATTTCCATGAATAAATCCTAATTTTCAATGTTATTTTTTTACACAATAAAAACTAGAATAATATTTAATTAAAATAAATAATCTTCAACATTCATATTTAACACATTTATCGCCGGTGTTTTGTCGCATTCTAGAAAAAAATACTTGGCTATCGTTTTTGTTGAGACAAAATAGAAGAACGAAAAAAAAAATGCTTCGGCGATAACTTTTTTTGACGGAGAAGACTCGGGAGTCTTGTGGCAATTTTGTAAGAGTTCTTTCATCTTTTTTTTTTTGTATTTATTTTTAGTTCATTTTACCTGTGCACCATTTTTTATTACTTTGAAAATTTTTGTATAAAATTTCATTGTGAATCCTATAAGAATTTCGGAGGACGAAAACTATACGAAGCAAAACAGGACTTCTGATTGAAATATGCCTGACAAAAGTGTTACTAATAGATAATTGATTTTTCCTGCATCACCTTCACCTAAAGTGTGATGAGTTCCTAGAAATTCTTCTAATCACGGTTGTGGGCTGCAAATGCAGCTCCAAATTGTCATTCGTCAGTGTGAAAATATTTTTTCTTAAATTAATTTTTTTCTTCTTTTTCTAATGCTAGTAACTCTGGGCTTATTTGTGTGGGCTAGCTAAAGAGAAGTGGGAAAGAAAAAAAAAAGATTGTTTCATTTTTAACAAAAAAAAAAACGCCTTTGGGAAGGTGTTTCTTCTGTTTTTGTAGCGAGTGTGTGATAATAATTCCATTTCCGGCCGTCTTTTTTAGTTGGATAGGAATTATGTTAAATACAAAAATAAAAAAAAAAAAACTATTTTTGCTTTTGCTTGTCTTTTTTTGCTTCCATGTCAGAGAGATTTCAATTCTTTTTTATTATTTTTTTTTTATTTTTTGTTCTTGGTTCTCATTCCTCATCCTCACTCTTGTTCGTCTTTAGCTCGATATGAATCATAGTTTAGATAAAAAAAAAAAAGTGTGGTACGAGGAATTCGTATTGCGAACAAATCCAACTTGAAAAAAAGACACATTCGTAATCGTTTGTCTTGATTTGTCTTATAGTCAATAGGAGTTTGTTGGATTTTTTTGTTTCAAAATAATCAATTATAATTTGTAAACAATCAAATAGAAAAATAATATTTTTTGTAGTTTTGTTTGTATACGGTGCAATAATGTGTCTTACTAAAATGTGTGC